>NW_004567115.1:30058503-30118923 GCF_000260355.1 Condylura cristata
AGGGGCCCTCCCTGGTGGCGCAGCGGGTTAAAGCACAGCACTAAGAAGCTAAAGCCACTTCCGCATGAGTTTGATTCCCACCTGCCCCAGAGGTGACCACATGGCGTGGAGGACCTCTCCTGACCCGCCCACTGCTCCCCTCAGCAGTGTACTTCGTGGATCTGCCTGTTCTGCACCCCACTCTGTCTCTGGTGAAGCCTCTCGCAGCCTGTGCCCCAGTTCTGTATGCACAAATAAATAAATCTTTAAAAAAAAATCATAACAGATGGAAACATGAATCTTTGGAAAGAATGAAGTCACTAGGAATGGTAAACACATATGTAACACAAACAATTTACTTAAAAGACAGTTAAGTGCTCGGAGCAAAAATTGTGCTGCTTTACTATATATAGGGCTTAGAATAAAGTATAAGCTAGCAAAATGGACACAAAGTTATATGGTTTTAACATTTCACATGAATAGTGAAATACTAACTCTAAGTACACTGAAATGGTAAGGGTATGTATGTAATCCATAGAGCAATGCTTAGAGAAAAAAGAGGTGGTGGGGGGTATGGTGTGGTAGCAGCACCTGAAGAGGAAGATCCTATACTCTACATTTATATACAAGATTATAAACCAATGTTAATTCAAAAGAATTAACAAACTGGGTAACTTAGGTTCAAACAGATAAATAGATTAAATATTAATCTTACTCTTAGACAGCAAAGTATGTCCAAATAAATCAAAAACAAGTAACATACAACCTTTGTTATGTTTGTAACTTTTTATACATACAACTATATGCTGTTCTCAAAATATGTGCTTTAAACAGACAAGATGAAAATAAATGGCAAACAGTACCTTATGCAAACATTAAGCACTGAAAGACTGGAATGAATAAAAATTAGACTTCAGAAACTAATAAGTTAATATCAAATAAATTATCACTCAAAGTAAATAATTAATGATGATCAATGGGTCAATTCATAAGCGGAAGTCTTAAAGAATGTTTATCTGACCACAACAGAACTAAATCGGAATTTAACAAAACATCTGGAAAAACCCACGTACACAGAACTTAAGTAATTTCTAAATAAGTTATGGATCTAAATAATTCATGGGTCAAATAAGAAATCACAAGAGAAACTAGAAAATTAAAGGCTCATTCTAAAATCTTGTAACAATAATCAATCAGAATTTAAAGTTCTAGGATTATGGCCTTCCTGGTAGCTCAGGCTGTCTCAACACTATAAAGCTATCACCAGCCATTGCAGTATGACTTTGACCCCCAGCCACAGAGCTAACTCACATGGCACAGCAGAGCTCTCCTGTCTTGCTCACTGCTTTCTCCCCTTAGCAGTGTATTTCAGCAGATCTGCCTGTTCTGCTGCCCACTCTGTCTCCAGTTAATCCTCTCACTCCCCCCACCCTGCATCCATGGTCTGTACCCCAGCTCTTGTATGCATAAATAAATTAAATAAATCTTTAAAGAAATAAAGTCCCAGGATTAAAAGAAAGTAATAATATTGGAAGAAGGTCACTTCTATGATCATTTTAGCTATTATACGTTATTATCTAAACTTCTGGAAAATAAAATGAGATATTTTGGGGAGTTAAGGGGAGCTCTGTAACACAAGGACAATATGTATAAACGGCACTCCCAAAGAAATAAAAAAATATTATTTTGTCACTATCATAGCAATGCCAGGCACCACAACCAGCAGCAAGGTCATAAATTACTAACTACCCAACCCTCCCATAGCACCCACTTGCCCAATCTCTACCCTTCCCAACTTGCCAATTCGTTAAATAAACTCAGTTGTCTCCAACCTCCACTCATAGTTTTCACTACACAAAGACACAACTATGGAAAACATATGCCTGTCATTCTCCAAAACTATCTTGCTCACTATTCAACAAGTTTCTTCATATGAGCAGATTATGCCATTCTGGAATGTTCTCTAATAAAAGCTGCTGGTGTAGTTCAGTGAACTATGATAGCAAGAACAGGTTGTGAGTCAAGTTACCTACAATGTTAAAGTTAAAGTAATTAACTTTTAAAATTCACAGTATGCCTTCCCGATGTTCATTATTTTAATTCTTATACTATAAGCCTCTTATTCTTGCTTATAAACCCTAAGAAGCAAAAATATAACTAGAGGAAATAGATGGGGAATAAATAGCAAAAGCAAACATTAAAGACTATTAAAGCAACACAAACTCAAACACAGGTTTAATTAACTAAGCTGTTAATTTCTTATGTCATGAGAATTTTTTTATATAATTTGAATAAAACTCACATTCCAGACATAGAAGCATATTAAGTAGCTATAATTAACATGTTTGAATAGTCCCCATATTTGAAAAAGTAACAGATCACCTAAAGTGATTTCCCACCCAGTCCAAACAAAGAAATCATACTCAAATTTAAGATGTTATTTGTCCCACAGTCCTTAAATAAATATCTGTTTGATAAATTACTCTGGAAGTCTCCAGAGTACCAAAGTCAATATGGAGCTATATTATAAGCAAAGAAACATTTGATAAAAAATGTGGCACTCTAGAACTCACAATATATAAGCAATAAATGGACAGCAAGATGTCCTATTATATCAGATAAATGCTTTCAATATCTCCAGAATAGGAAGGATCACCATAGCATCCCTACATAAAATGAATTATTTTCCTCAAAAACCAATTTGTCAAGTTTCTTAATTGGCTAATAAGTTCTAAACACATGTAATCAAAACAAATATCCTAATATTTTATCTTTCAATACAAATAACTACCATACTTCAAGTAGTTTCTTAAATACCATTCTATAAAGGTATTTATTATAAAAGTATAATTAAAAAATCAAATTTTAAAATTACACACGTAGTAAACCAACATGAATTTCAAGCCATGATGACATTTTGAATGCAGACATCTAATTTCACCTTATATCAAAATCCAATTAATACCATTATGACGAGAGGCAATTTTTACAAAAAGAACTACATTCTAGGAAAGAGAGACACTTTGAAAGGGGAAGTATCTATGAGAGACTTACCAGTTAAAAAATTAACAAACAAACAAAAAAC
Source organism: Condylura cristata (assembly GCF_000260355.1). Taxonomy (NCBI): domain Eukaryota; kingdom Metazoa; phylum Chordata; class Mammalia; order Eulipotyphla; family Talpidae; genus Condylura; species Condylura cristata. The sequence goes on from NW_004567115.1 coordinate 30,061,568, forward strand.
TAGAAAACAAGGTGCGAAAGCTCAGGGGTTTAAAAAACAAAAGGATATCAAAGAATCTGAAAATAGATCTAGCACCCCCCACAATTTCCCATTTATTAAAGAAATTCCATCTTACTCCATTAATAGAATAGTTCCATTCAAAAAACACACTATTTACCAGAAACCTTCAGAACACTTATTAAATCTTCTGTAACTGTTGACAGAAGAAAATCCTGCAAGTATCATGAAAAAAACAACAAAAGAATCCAACATCCACACAAAGCAAATGTGAGACAAAAATAGAAAGAAAAAAATTTTCAGGTAATGCAAAAATGTCCCATTTCATAAAAGTCATAAAGCAGAGGTTTTTTGGAACAAAAATAATTTACATCTTTAGATGATACTCTAATGTATAGGAAGAAATTGACTAGCATACTTAACAATAAAGAAAAAGAAGACTGAATCACTAACAAAGAAAAAAAGAATATCATCTCAGTCTTCTCAACTGCGAGATACACAGCAAAAAAAAAAAAAAAAAGTAAGTTTCCTTAAACAGCCTGAGAGAAAAAAACTATTCACAGTATTAGATCTAGTCAAGCTATCCTTGAAATAGCATGACCTTAGAAAAAAAGTGATAAAAAGTACCAATTAGTGTTAGGATCTATTGAGGGCATGCCATAATTTCTAGGTTTAACATTAAAAGAAATTAAAACATCAAAGTAAAATTAAAAGAATACGAGCTAGCCACACAGTTCAGAAGAAAATTAAGGAAAGTAAAGAAAAAGAGTAAATGAATGGGGTAAAAAAGAAAACAAAGAAAAAGGTAATAGATTTAAGCATAATGTAACAGTAAATTAGTGATAAAGAGAGTACACAATACACTTGAAGGAAAATTCTGTCAGACAAAAAGCAAATGACATAAAGCCAATTTTCAGCATGAATATTTTAAATATAAAAACAAAGGTTCAAAGTAAAAGGATAGAAAAAAGATAAACATGTAAGCAATAACAGAAAATAAAATGACAAAATACCAGTATCAGACAAAGCAGACTTCAAAGTAACAGTTCTAGAAATAGAGACATTTCATGATAGGGTCTCTCCAAAAAGAATATAAAATAATTCTAAATTTGACTATTTCAAAACATATAAAGTAGAAAATAACAGAACTTAAAGGGAAACAGAGAAAAACAATAAGGACTTATCTATGAGCTTTTATCAGTAACTGATAAAATGAGCAAGTTTTCAAAGAAAAAATATATAATGAAAAAGAAGATTCGAACAAATGATTAAATTCACCAACTTAACTGCATCCCTCAGCAGCATAACATTCATTCATGTCAAGTATGTCTATGATGGGCCATAAAACTAATCTTAATATATTTCAATGAGAGGTTTTCAGATTATGTTCTCTGACTACAACGGAATTAAGCAAGAAAGAAATAAAGGTCAACTAAAATAGTCCCCAAATGTTTGGAAATTAATACATTTCTATATAACCCATGAGAAAGACAAAATCATAACAGATACTTTAAAAACATTTGACCGAATGAAATATGGCACATCAAAGTGTAAAACTATAACTAAGGCACAATAAAGAAAATTATAGCAATAGACAAAGAATTAAAAAATAAACTCTAAGAAGGGAAAGGGAAATAAACTTTAAAAGGAAAAGTTAATGAATCTACTATTAAGAAAGACAATATTGGTTCCTTGGAAAATCTTTGGTGAAAATGATAAGGAAAAATGGAGGATCACAAATAAATTAATCAGTATTGTAGTTAGTGGCCTTTTGTCCATAGAGGTTATAAGATATGGTAACAGTTCTTCCACCATTAACAACTAGAAAAGCAGACAAAGTAAGTGAAAGAACCATCCAGAAACTGGACCACAGGTAGAGCAGAGCTGTGTTTGTCCCAAAAAGGAAGACACATAAGAGAATCCTAGGATTGCCTGAGCTAAATGCCTTGAGGAAATTCCCAGACCACAGACTTAAGAGGAAACCAAACTGAGTCTTCTAAACTTGCTGAGTTAAGGAGTCAGACAGAACTCCCCACAAGAAAATGTAAGTGGAATTTGCAAAACATTAAACCAAACAGAAGGAAGTTGCAGAGAGGGATCCAGAAATCTACAGCATGGCCCCCAATATATTCTGACAAGTTCAAATACATAAGAATGTGAGGTGAAAATCTTGGGGGTTAGGTGAAAATACCCTGGATAGCAACAGAAATACTACCACACAGGGGAGAAACTGCCTCAACTAGAGGTGAAACACTGCCCAGTTGACAGTGTATGAAGTCAAGGAATAAGGCACTCTGAATGCATCTTAACAAAGCTTAAAATAAGTCTTGATATTAGGAAAATAAGTCTATTATTTGAAACACCATAAAAGTCATGGTTTATCAATCTTATTCATATAAACCTACTAACCGAAAGACTATAAATGCATCCACCAGCAATCAAAAAGCAATTTTAACTAAGTCAAATGGGTTAATATTTTTCAGTTTTAGTCATCAATCATATTTTACAAATGAGTTACCAAAATGCAAAGCTAGTAAATAAAAATCAAAACTAATCTCATTTACCACAATAATTATGCATAATAACATGCTTTAGTATATCCTTTACTATATCCTCTAGACAGATTATAACATTTCACCCTATTATTACTAAGGATCTTCTATACGCTAAGAAACATATGAACTGTGTTTACATGTTTTCTCAAGTATTAAAACATACAGTTGTTGCCATCTTCTTCTGGTGTTTTCTGGGCTTTTTCCTTTCTTTAGAAGGAGGCAGGTTGGGGGTTTTTTGGTTTTGTTTTGCTTTTGCTTTGAGAAAACTGAACTATTTCAAGTTCAGAGGTCACAGAGCTAATGTGTGATAGAGTTGAAATTTGAACCCAGTTTTGTTCACATACTTTCAACTATAGCACAATGCCAGTAAGACCTGCATGCAGTATCATTTTCAAATAAAATCTATAAAACAAAAAATAAATACCTATAGAAACGTATTTCTGAAATACTGTCAGGAGACTTAATATAGGTAGATCCATTCAACTAAATATCTTGAAACTCTCATCATCTCAATCTTCAAAAATTCCCAGTCATCATCTCCAATTCCCCCAATTTAAAAAAAGAGAAGATATTAAAAGGTAGAATTACGAAGAGGGGGGAAAAGGCAAAAGAGAAATGCAGAATACTGCTGCCTCCCCCCTAAAAGCGCATATAACCCACCCACTATGCCAAAGGTTAAGTCATTTAGTCAAGTTCAAAGATCTTCAAAGACTTCTTAGATCCAGATAAGCCCATATGTTACCAAAATTCTGTGAAAAAAGCTATTACTTTCAATCTGCTTCTCATGGTTAAGATACAGAACACACAGATGCTTGGCCTCACTCATCAGTCTTCTTAAATTTTCACACCAATAATCAAGGTCCACCAATCATTTTCCTATCGAAAAATTCTAGAAATGTCTTTATTCTACCAGTGCCTAGTTCACTTGTTAAATCTGAAAGTAACTATAAAAGACCATTCAGTTACTGTACAATAAGTGTTAATTTGCTAATTTCTTCACAGGTAATCAATTAAAATGTAAAATATTGGATAAAACTAGTTGCACTAAATTTAACAGCTGCTCTATAAGCATAATTAGTTTCACAAGGGCCATATGTATTCTGAAGAGAGACAGAGTTGAAACAAATAGACAGATTTTAAACAAGTTTGAGAAAATCTGCATTTAATTAGCAGGTGGGCACTACAACTGCATAACGTTTTTATACATTTATATTTATGAAGTGACAGAAGATCTAAAGGCTTTTTAAAATGGCGTTTATTGTTTGAATGGGAACTGTTTTGCTGCATGCTAAAGTGATTTAAATCCTTATAGCTCTGCTTTGAAAAAAATCATAAATGGTGAAAGAAAACATGTGGAAAACTGTAAAACTAGAAAGAATTTGCGACAAAAAACAGATACACATACCATAACTAAAAGGAAACTACACTTAATTAAATGTACACTACATCTGGAATATCAGCCTAATAAAACGTGAAACTATTAATTTTCATTGTTCTAAAGGAAATGAGGTCAGTGTCATTTAATAATTCCTCCAATTACATTGGACTAACTCATTGGACTATACGTTCTGGATACCATCTAATCTTAAAATGCTATATATTTTACAATATCCTTAAGTCAAACTTTTTAAATAAAGGTATTTAAAGAAGTGAAAGAATAAAATCGACAAATGAAATTCTTTAGCAGCTGGTAACACCATTATTATAGTTTAAAACTTGTCTTTTTTTTTGAAGTTTTTCATGAATGATCATAAGAGATCATACTGATCTTATTAGCACAAAAATCATCACTTCACATATAAGTAGAGTACATAATTTTTAAAAGTATGTTGTTTATCTTAACAATAACCTCATTATTACAGTATATTTGCCATTATTAATTTGAAATGTATACAAAAATAGCTATTTTATCAAAGGTAAACTACTTAAAGAAGTTTATAACAAGACAATAATATTTTTAAGAGAAATTAATGATTTTCCAGAATAAAATAAAGTAATGGAGCAAATTCCTGCATTGTCACTAGGTATAGGAGAGAATTACATAGGAGCTTACCAACTAAGTCAACCAGAATCTTAAAAATATACTTTTTCATCAACTTGGTAAATATACCATCCCACTTAAGTATCAGAGACACTGAGCATGAAAATTTCTTTGAATAATAAAGTCCATGTGCAAAAAAAAAAGCCTTTAACTATCAAACATGAACTTTGTTTTTCACATTCTATATTAGAAAATACAAATTTAGCATGCTTACTAATTTGCAAAACTCAGATCTGAACTTGAAAGTTTTAAATGATTTTGGAATCCTTAAAGAAAAAAAAAATATGACTGCAAAATCAAGATGTTTTGTGATTCATAATCACAATGCTTCATAATGAAGAGTAAAATAGAAAAACATAGAGATTATGCTTCCAAAAGAATCTTTCAAGTTTACATTAAAATTTCATTTAAGTTTTTATTTATTCATAAGAGATTAAAAACTAAAAGAAACAAAGATCTTACCATCCTTTAATTATATAGGAACTTATATTTTAATAAAACTGAAAGAAAAAGTTAAGACACAAAACAGCTTAATAAAAAAGTTTAAAACCAATGGTGATCACACTGAGGGAAGAAATCTTAAACTGAGAATAGCAATGTACAGTAATGGTAATTTGTTAAAAAATAAATTTTTAAATTATTTAAAAAAAAACTTCACATTAAATGCTATAAACCTTCTTTAACACATAACCTAAATAAACAGACTAATAATTCACAAATCAGATTTTATTCTGCTGCCTTTAGTAATCTACCCAACCCCCTTGTTTACTGTTGCTTTTACAAAACTGTAAACAAATTCTAAATTGTTTATATTGATATTTTAATTATCCAACCAAGGCTTTAAATGTAATAAAAGAATGAGAGAATAAGATGTCAAGGACATGAAACTTATTTCAAAGGTTACCATAAATAACTGGTTGTATACTGCTAGAAATAGCATCAACAAGTAAAGTAAGAAAACTGGAAAGGAAGAAAACCCAAAAGTGTGTTCCACCTCAAAAGCACCTAGCATGTGTGGGTTTTTATCAGTGAGTCCAAAAAGGGGAACTTGTAGGCTTGTACTCAAAATTACAAGTTATCTTTTTGCTTTTCTATAAATCTTTTCTACCAGAGTCTTCATAAAAAAGAAAGAAAGAAATGGCTTCAATATGTCATTATGTCTATTTTCAACTGATATTTTCCTATTTAAACAAGAACAGCAAAAATATAACTTCCTAACTAAATCTGGATTACAAAGATTAGACCATAAGGTCAGCATTAGATCAACTTACACAATTTTTTTTAATACATCATTCATTTCCCCTTTCAGTACTGACTAAGGGAAGAAGAGGTTATATATCTTAAAAAATAAGTTTATGTCATTTAGCTTTAACATGATGTTGAAAAATAAAGGCTATTAAAATCCAATTTATTCTCTTGAAAATAAAATGAGAAAAAACAGTTTATCTATTGAAGTGTATTTTAAAATTTCTTAAATTATTTATCCACAGCTTTCCTTATAGATAATTAAATAGAAAACAAGTGACTTTCCCATTAAATTACTCTCATTTATCTGTCTTAGTATACATTAAATTGGAGGGAGTGTTAGAAAGGTAACAAGTAGAGATAGTAACAACTGACAAACTGAATGAATACAGAATAAAATAAAAATTAGATATTGGAGACAGTCAAATCAGGATAGAATTGGATCATAATGCCTACTACTCAAAAATACACTTTATAGCCATTACTATACAACTCAGTATACCATGCAATAATTGACATTTATAAAGATATTAAAGCATTTGCAAAAATAGAATATCTACACTTGAACTTCCTTTTAATTATGACATTACTACTCATGAAAAATAAAAGCTGAAGTACCTAACTTTAAGAGAGGAATATGATTCAAAACATATTAAATCAGCAAAAAAAGGAATGGTAATTCTTATTTGAACCACTCTTTCCTTGAACATAGGCACTCTATATAGGCAAAAAGAAGTTTAAAATGAAAATTAAAACTTTACATGTAAATTCTCGAAGTATTTCCATTAACAAGTAGTCTACAACATGAATTTTGAGAATGTGAAGAAAACTACAACTGTCCAAAGTACCCATGTTTAGACCTAAGTAGGACAATTCATAATACCAAGAGTGCATTATTATGAAGGTTTTGTTCTGTTTTGTTTTGTTTTGTTAATCAACCCAGGCCAACCAACAAGGCTGTATGAATCTCAGTTGAGCAGTTTCCCTGAAACTCTGTAAAGCTAGTGTTCACTAAGTATAAATTAAATATTTCACTTGTTAAGTGTAACGTAATTAATTTACACAAGTCAAGACAGAACATACCTGACATGTTCTTGTCTTGTCGCTTTTACACTGGCTCTTCCCACTATCTTAACGCTAGTCCCCAGATATCAAAACTTCCTCCACTCCTTCAAATCTCTGCATAAATGTCAACTTTCCATGAAGTTCTATCATTTCTACCCTATCAAATAGTGAAATCTCACCTCTCCTCCAACCTCTACAACTAAGAACATATATACTTAGATAAATTTTTCCTATGGAATTAAATCTAACATCCAATAATTTACTACTTTATTACCATTATTACTCATTAACTATCCTCCTTGTCAGATTATAATCTTCTCAAGGGCAATTACTTGGATTAATTGGCCTATTCCAAGAAACCAAAACTATGTCTATCACAGAGAAAAAAAAAACAAAACAAATGTTTGCTAAAATTTAATAAATTTTAAACTTTTCCAAGTTTGACGCTGTCTTCTAATATTGCATGACTATTTTATATTTTCCTTAACAAATTCACTTAAATATTTTTCTACTTTATTTTCCATATTTCTAAATTATCTTTAAAAAAAATTTATTTATGCATATAAGAACTGGGGTACAGGCCAGACGTGTAGAGAGTGGCAAGATTCATCAGTGATACAAGTAGGGAGCTGAACAGGCAGATCTACTGTAATACACTGCTGAGGGGAGCAGCGGGTAAGTCAAGAGAGGTCTGCTGAGCCATGTGAGTTACCACCCTGGTAAGGGATCAAACTCTCACTGTATTTTAACCTGTTACACGAACAGGTAGGCTTCTAGTAAGTATCAGAAATTAATGACTCTTTTCTTCCTTGTAAAATAGCATATGTACAACTTATAGGTAAATTATAGTAACACTATAAACTATTTTGATTCAAGTTGCTATGTACACCTTACACCATAACATCTAAGGAAGGCAACTATGCTCACCACTATACTACTAACACCTGAGGAAACTGAAAAAGAAAATTTCAATCAAGTCTACACTTTTCTTAATAGTTTTCAACAAAATGAATGGTTATCATCCCAACTTTGTGCAAGGAATTAAGAAAGTAACCCATCCCACAAAGAGTCATAATTTACAATGTTGTCTCAATTCTGGGACCACTGTGCTATCATACCCTTGCACATATGTCACTGTACTACATGACTTGAAATTTCTCTCATATGTATCCAGAAGTCTAACTCTGAGTCATCTGTTATTATGCTGTCTAAAATGGGTCCTTATTATGCACATTGACCCAGTTCATACCGTGTCCTTATCCTCAGAGATATACTTAACCCTAATAGTTCTCAATAAAGTTTGAGAAAAGCACTTCATACATTTCCAGGACCCAAAATGATTTTGTTGTTAACCTAGTTCAATGATTCATGATGTCAACCATGATCACTCATCAGTCACCTGAGGAACTATGGACGGATAGAAGGATGAAAGGATGGATGGATGGATGAAAGGATGGATGGATGGATGGATGGATGGATGGATGGATGGATGGATGGATGGATGGATGGATGGATGGATATAGAGAAATACAGTTATATAGATACAGTTAAAAAAAAAAAAAAACCTACAGGCCCTCCCTGGTGGCGCAGCGGGTTAAAGCACAGCACTGAGAATCTAAAGCCACTTCTGCATGAGTTCAATTCCCGCCTGACCCGGAGGTGACCACATGGCATGGCAGACCTCTCCTGACCCGCCCACTGCTCCCCTCAGCAGTGTACTTCGTCGATCTGCCTGTTCTGCTCCCCACTCTGTCTCTGGTGAAGCCTCTCACCGCCCCTGAGCCTCTGACCTGTACCCCAGTTCTGTATGCACAAATGGATAAATCTTTTAAAAAAAAAAAAAAAAAAAAAAACCTACAACACAAACATGCATCTCACACTTTACACAAAGGTAATTCAAAGTATATCGCAGACACAGAATAAAACATGAAATCGTAATACTTATAGAAAACATAGGAGAAAAAGCTTTGGCATCTAGAGTTTGGACAATTTTTAGATTTGATACCAAGATATAATTCCAAAAGGAAAGGTTGATAAAGTGGACTTGGTTAAATTTTAGAACTTTTGTTCTATGAAAGGCACTATAAGAATGAAGAGACAAGCTACAAACTGGGAGAAAATATTTGTAAGCCATATATGTGACAAAGGAATGGCATCTAAAATATATAAAGAATGCATAAAATATAACAGTAAAAACCAATTCATTAGAAAGAGATAAAAAATATTAACATTTCCCAAAGACAATAGATAATAAGTATAAGATGTTCAACATCGCAAATGAGAAACTGAAAATTAAAACCATAATCACTATGTACCTATTAGAATGGCTTAAATGAAAAATATCAACATCAAATTTGGCAAGGACACAATGAAACAAGGTGATTCATATAGTGTTAGGGGTGTAAAATGACATAGTCACTCTGGAACACAGCATGGCATTTCTCACAAAACTAAACAGGGAGTCACAATGACCCAGCACATCTAAACTAGTGCATTTATCCCAGAGAAATGAAAAATTTTACATAAAAATCTATATATAAATTAACCTAACAGCTTTTTTCTTAATAGCTAAACCCTGAAAATAACCCAGACATACTCCAGCAGGTGTCTGGAGTATGTGGTCTATTTAGATCACAGCAATAGCAACAATAAAAAATTAGATATATACAACAACCTGGATAAGTCTCCAGAGCATTAGGCTGGCCGAAACAAATTAATCCTAAAGGCTCTAAACTATCAAGTTTATTTATATAACATTCCTAAAAAAGAATAGAAAATCCAGGAAAAAAAAAGAATGATGTACAAGCAAAAGGGAAGGAAGTAGATGTGGCTATAATGTGAGGAAAACTTGTGGTGATATAACATTCTCTAGCTTGATAGAATCAATGTCAGTATTATGCTTAGAGTACCACAATTTTGTAAGACATTAACAGTAAGAAAACAACTGAAAACGACTAGAAGGAATATTTCTGTATTATTTCTTATACCTGCATATATATCTACATCTATCTCAACATAAAACAAATTTTGTTAAGTATTAATTTTTTTATTGCAGTAATGGTGGTTTACATTGTTGTTTGTATTTTGGAAGTATAGGATCTCCCCATTTTCTGCTGACGTCACCATATTGCTCCTACTCTACAGACACGACCATTCATTGTGCCTCCTCCCCACTTTGTGCTAGCACCCCTCATTTTCCTACTCTGAATGTCTCAGTTCTACAGCCTGCTAGTTTTGAGACTGACTTTATCTGACTCTCTATCCAGTTTCTCTTTATTCTATATATAGATGACACCATCCAGTATCTCTCTTTCTGACTTATTTTATCAACATAATCCCTTTTAGTTCTATCCACATTGCCCCAAACGGCAGAGTTAATTTTTTTTGATCTCTGAATATTATGCATATATATCACATCTTCTCAATTCACTTATCTGTTCTGGGGTACCTATGTTGTTTCCAGTTTGGCTAATGTAAATTCTGCTGCAGTGAACATGGGAGGGAAAATTTTACTTAAAATTAGGGCATTTGTGATACCTAGGAGTAGGATTGCTGGGTCATATGGTAGATCCATTTTTAAGAAACCACTATACTGCTTTCCACAAAGGATGGGACAGTTTACATTCCCACCAACAGTGTAAGTGAGTTCCTTTTCATCACACCCTTAACAGCCTTGTTGTTTTACTTTTTTTGATATGGGCCATTCTCAAGGGGATGAGATGGCATTTCATTGTGGTTTGATTTGCATTTTCCTAATGATAAATGATGATGCACATTTGTTCACGTGACTATTTGCCATCTGCACATCTTTTGAGAAATGCCTATTTAGCCCTTCTGCCCACTTTTAATTGGGTTGTTTTCTTAAATTGAGTTATTTATCAATCTTGGAAATCAGACTCTTATAAGATACATAATGGGCAATTGTTTTCTCCCATTTAGTTGGGTGTCTTTATGTCTTACTTATTGTTTTTGTCACTATCCAGCTTTTTTGGTTTAAAGTAGCTCCAAATGTTTATGTTCTCTTAGTTTCTTGCTATTAGAGACATATCTACAAAGACCTCACTAAAGTCCATGTTGTGAAGCATTTTGCTTATATTTTCTTCTATGTGTGTAATGGTTTCAGGTCTTCAAGTGTTATCCAATTTGAGTTGACTTTTGTATATAGTGTGAGGTGGTGATAAAGTCTTATTCTTTTGTATATGGCTATTCAGTTTTCTTAATACCATTTGTTGAGTCTTTCCTTGTTCCAATATAAGTTCTTGTATCTTTCATTGCATTTAACTTTCCATATAGGTGTGGACTTACTGGGATCTTGATTCTATCCCATGGTCTGTCTGTTTTTGTTCTAGTATCATGCTGTTTTAATAAGTATAGCTTTATGTGTAGTGTGAAATCTATAAGTATAATACCACCATTTTCCCTCTTTTTTGTCAAGTTTACTGTAGCTATTTGGGATCTCTTGTGATTGCATATAACTTTCATTAATGTTTATTCTATTTCTTTAAACAATGCCATTGAGGTTTTGATAGAGAGTACATTAAATCTTTGGGTAGAATGGCCAATTCATTAGCAAGGGATAGCTTTCAGTTTCTTTGTGTCTTCCCTTTCTCTTAAAACATTTTACAGTTTTCTTTGTACAGGCCCTTTAACTCTTTTGTTAAGCTTATTCCTAGATATTTAGATTTGGGGAGGGGGTTTGATTTTAAGTGTGATCACTTTTCTAGTCATCTTATTGCTCATTGTTTCTACAATTGTAGGGGTATGAACCACTGAAACGTAAAGTACTTCAAACATGCATTACTTCAACAAACAATTTTTTAAATAAATTCAATTATACTTTAATTTTTAAAACACTAAAAGAACTGCATATCATTAAGAAACCAACCTTATATAAAAATAGACAAGAAATTTAAACAGGTATTTTATAACAGCAAATATCCAAAGAGCCAATAAATACATTAAAATGTGCCCAAGTTCATTAGTTAACAGGAATAAAATTAAAACCAAAGGAAATATTACTACAAATCCATCAAAATCGTTAAGTACAAGCAACTGAAATTGAATGCTGGTAGCAATATAGTATATAGAGAGCCCTCCTACACCACTAGTGAGAATCCAAATGAGTGTAAACACTACAAAATGGTCAGGGATTAACTTGACCATACACATATACTACTCCTCAGTATAACCACAAGGTAATTTTACTCCTCAGTATAACCACAAAATAAAATAAAGCACCTATGCAAACAAGGCATGTAAAAATGTTTCTAGTTCCATTCTTTATAATACCAAAATGGAAACAACCCAGCTGCCCATTATCAGTACACAATTGTGGTATATTTACATTATGGAAAATGTATGTTATGAACTTCAGTTGAAATAACACAAATGAACTTCATAAGCAATATTGAGTTTAAAAAAAGATATAAAAGATTGTACAATAAAGCAGTCAATTATATCACATTCAAAACCGGGCAAGATTAATGTACAGGGAAGTCAGGGTAGTAGCTACCTTTAGGTGTTATCTATCTGAGACACTGAAAGAAAGTAATTGTTGTGAAGAAATATAAGCAAAAATTCAAAAATATTAATATTCAATTTCTTAACTTCAGTAGTGTTTAAACAAACATGATCTCTTTGTAGTAATTCATTGAGTTAAACACTGTGACTTCTACATTTCTATCCACTATCTGATATAAATGAAAAGCTTTAAGTAAATAAACAAACTACGTCTTCACTTTTGATTTGTCACTCAAATCTCTGGGGTTACTGTTTCCTAGACTCTACCAGTTTAATTTTAAAAGTTCAACTAATTGAAATTACATCAACCACTCATAAAACCAAGCATTAGACTAGGTCTTGATGTGGCTATAACGCATGCGGTGACATAAAATATATCATCTCACATTTTCAGATTTCTCTTTTTAGTAGGTTCATTGAGACACAACTTACATATTATAGTATTCATCTACTGTAAGTCTACAACTCAAAGACTTCTTAGTAAATTTACCATGCTGTGCAGCCATCATAAATCTGTTTTAGAACATTTTTGTCACCCCCAAAAGATCCCTCACTTACCTATTTTATCTTAATAGCTCTTCCTACTGTGAGCTTTTCAAATAAATGGAAACAGTGTAGGATCTCTTGTATCTGAGTTATTTTTTAGATCCACCCAAGTCAGCATATATCAGTGATTTATCCCTTTTTCTTGCTGAATAATATTCCATTATGCATGTATATATAGATAGAATTTTTTAAATTTATTTCTCTATGCACACAAGAACTGGGGTGCAGGCCAGAGGTGCAGAGGGTAAGAGAATTCACCAGAGTTGGTGCGGAGGAGGTCAGAATAGCTGAACTACTGAAATATACTGTATATAGGGAGCAGCTGGGGAGAAAGGAAAGGTCTGCTGCACCATGTGGGTTAGCTCCCTGGCTGGGAATTGAACTCATGCTGCAGTGGCTGGCTGGCAATAGCTTGATAGCTATTAACCCCTGTGCCACCAGGGAGGACAAGCAGATTTCTTTTAAATCCATTCATCAACTAGTGGGCTTTTGAGTTGGTTCTACCTTTAAGCTTATAAATAATGCTGCTGAGAACATTCATGTGCAAGTCTCTGTATATCTTACATGATTTCATTTATCTTGGGTAGATTCCTAAGAGTGGAATTGCTTGTTTATATGAAATATTAACACTTAAACTTTGATCAGTTCTTGATGTGTATTTAGTGACAGATTTAGTAAAATCTGAGTAAGAAGCTAACATGGTAGTCAAGGGAAGTTTTATCGAGAATATAAGATTTAAAGTTAGTCTTAAATGTCAGTAAAATTTGGGCATTAATAATAAAAATGTGCTTTTATTAAAAATAAAAATTATTGTAATGTTTAAGGACCTACTTTGTAAAGTCATGCATTTAACAGTTAAAGCACCAGCTAGGAAAACAAAATAGACATTACAGGATGAGTTATAAGCAAACAAAGCATTGCTTCAGTACCATCTATCATACATATTTAAAACTTAAGCTCAAAGAATTTAAGTAATAATGAATTTCAAATGGAGCACTAATCATTTTTAACAGTAAGCAAATAGTTTAAACATCCTTAAGAAATAATAATCTATGAATAATTGTGTTTACTTTTAAGAACTTTTCAATAACTCAAAAACACAGCCCCTGGATTAAAATCTGAATAAACATGCTAACTAACCTTTTTAACCTAATTATCTAAATCAAGCAAATATATGGCTAACTGACTAAGTTTGGAGTAGATAGGTACCACTATGCTACTTTTCCTTCAATGTCTCACTCAATATAATCTGAAAGATTTTCTTAAAAAGATTATCTTCATAACTCCACAAGAAATACATTTTCCTTATTTTTCATTCTTCTCAGTTAAGCATAATAGAAAATATATTAACATATATTTAAGTGGTAAAGCCCAATAAATACATATTAAAAAGTTAAATACTTCATTCAACATTAAGTCATGAACAGTTAAAAATAATTCTCCTTCACGTTATTTAGTTTCATTAAAATAAATCTGCTTTGTGGCCCTCCCTGGTGGCGCAGCGGTCAAAGCACAGCACTGAGACTCTGAAGCCGCTTCCACATGAGTTCGATTCCCGCCTGCCCCGGAGGTGACCACATGGTGTGGCAGACCTCTCCTGACCCACCCACTGCTCCCCTCAGCAGTGTACTTCGTCGATCTGCCTGTTCTGTTCCCCACTCTGCCTCTGGTGAAGCCTCTCACTGCCCCTGAGCCTCTGGCCTGTACCCTAGTTCTGTATGCACAAATAAATAAATCTTTAAAAAAAAAAATAAAAAAAATAAATCTGCTTTGTGATTCCTGTTTGGAATTCAATGAGCTTCGTTTTACAAAAGTATGTATTTTTATCAAAATTGGGGAGTAGGGGACCATATTTTTTCAAATATGTTTTCTATCAAAGTGTCTCTTTTCTCATTCTGGGACTATAATTATTAATGTTTTCTATCAAAGTGTCTCTTCTCATTCTGGGACTATAATTATTAATGCATGTTAGATTTTGTTATTGTTCCATATGTTCCTAAATTGTCATGTACTACTTTTTATTTTTCCTCATTATTCTTCAGAGTGAATTATTTTTATCTATAGTCAAGTCCACTGACTCTTTTGTCACTGCCACTAATATGGAGCTTATTCAGTTTTTATTTTATTTCAGATATTGTATGTTTCAGTTCTAAAACTTCTACTTAGCTCTCTTTTATAGTTTCTATTTCCCTTTTAAGAAGTTCTATCTTTCTGTTCATTTCCAAGGGATTTATCTTTACCTCAGAGTACACAGTTGTATAATAGTGCTTTTAAAGTCTTCATCTGACTTTAATTCCAACATTTGGTTCATTCTGGAGTTGGCATATGCTGGTCGACTTTTCCCTTAAATATTGGTCACATTTTTTCTGGCTCTTTGTATGCTGAGTACTTTTGGCTTGTATCCTGGACATTTTGAATATTATGTTGCAAGACTCTGGGTCCTGTTACAATCCTCTATGGAATGTTGATTTTGTTGCTTTAGCAGGCAACTAACCTGGTTAGGTGTAGCTCAGTTCTGTCTCACTTTCTGTAGGCCGCGGTTCCAATGTCAATTCAATTTTTTAAAGATTTTGTTATTTTGCTTTAAATCTGTTTACTCATGCATAACTCACAGGTTAACTCAGGCCAGTACCCATCCAACATAAAATAAGAAGGTCTCTTTCTCCAGTTCCTTCCTTTGGGCTTACCCCCATAACTCCCAGCTCCCCAAAGCTCCTTTTTCCAGTCCTTTGGTAACAGTTTTAGCTACCTGTGCTGCCATGGACTTCTATTTTACTATGATAATTTTTTGAGGGAAACAAAGCAATAAAGGAAATAGAATGAAAAATTGTAACAGAAATTGGAAAAAAACTATATAGATCTGCCCTTAGGGCAGAGCCAGAAAAGAGAAGGGGGTGGGGGTCAAAGTGAAAAGAACAAGCAAACCAAAACAGGAATTCCTACCTGCAGTGTCTGGCTCACAGTGTCTCCTTTGCCTCTATTCCACTATTCAGAAATAGAGGTTTCCCTAAAAATTCTGGTGCCCCTATCCATGGAGCAATTCTATAAAGGGGGTTTTTCCATGTCAAACCAGGACAGTTAAGAGAAACTAAAAGCTCCCGTGTGTTACTTTTTCTGTTTTGACTAAATCCCCAATCTATCTACAACTGTTTTCAAGTAACATAGTACCTGTTAAGTACTTACCTTAGTAGTTGCTATTAGCATTGTGTCCAGAGTTTAGTTAACATCAGTGAGAAATATAAGTTATGTGGACTTACTTTATTTTGTCGAAGACCAGAAGTCCAAAGGCACATGTGCAATTCCTTATTTATAGCCTCACATATTGTTCACATATATCAAAAGGTAAGATAAAAAAATTTAAGGGAGAACAAAGAAGAGTAAGAAAAAGAGAAAAATGAAACAGAACCAAGATGTTTATGTGCAAAACAGAAAATAAGGTCCTTGCATTCATTAGAATTAGACCAAAATTTTTTGCTTTCCAACACCCAACTCTCAATAAGAAAAATAACTTCCATTAAATAAAACAAACCAGGTTATCAGAAACAACCATCCTTGACCCTGAGCTCATTCTTAAAAATACCCTCTAATGAATTTCACAGAGCAATTTTGTAATAATTTCTCTAAATAGAGGCCACATGCCAAAAGACAATCAGTTAAATCAATTCCAGAGAAGGTCAATATGATAGGTCCAGATATAAGGGTAGGTTTGAAACTAAAAAAGAAATAGATACACTATATATACAGTCTGCAAGTCTTCCTCCACAATACTATTTTTCTTAGCAAAACTTCTGAAAGATTCTGCATAGCACTGAATTTGAGATCATATCCCCATCAACTACCTGGTGAGCAACTATTTGATGTGCCTACCTTAGACACAAAGATCTAGAAGAAACTGAAAATTGGCCCTCTCTGGTGGCACAATGGCTTAGGACTCAGCACTGCAAGCTAGGCACAGTCGCTTCAGTATGAGTTTGATCCCCTGCACGGAGGTGATACCTAGGATACCTATGGAGCGGCAGACCTCTCCTGCCTCACCCGCTGCCTCCTCAGCAGTGTACTTGGTCCATCTGCCTGTTCTGCTCCCCACTGTCTCTGGATCTTCTCACCGCCCCTGCACCTCTGACCTGTACTCCAGCTCAGTATGCATAACTACATAAATATTTGAAAAAAAATAAGAAAGAAACTGAGGATCCTAATAAATAAAGACCAACATCTGAACAGAAGGAACACACCAACCCATTATTAGTTTTAACCTAGAAAAGTACCTGGGGCTAGAGAATATAATATTGAATCATCTCAAACACAAATATATATGTATATACAGATGTGTGTGTATATACACACACACACACATATGCAATCAAAACAGAAAAACATAGTATAAATACTTTTATTCTAGAAGCTTTAAAAGAAAAGCATATATGTATTCAAATACACAAAGGTTTACATTAATATACAGGAAATCCATTAGAGCACCCCAAAATATTTTTTCAGCAATGTTAACTATTTAGTATGTCCCCAGCATACAACTAATATACTAATAAAAACTGTACTGCCAAGGAATAAAATCCAGATAACAAACCAAAGAAATAAGCAAGACTGCAAGCACTGCAATGTAAATGAACAGCAATCAATTAATAAAATTAAAATGAACCTTTTTCACCATGCCCATAATTTTAATAAAATAACTAAAAATGCTTTGCCAAAGCATTATAAAGACTATCAGGAATAATGAAAATTACTGAGCTGTTTTAATGTGAAGGTTACATTTCAGAGAACAAAGAAATCACATGGAAAAAGACCACTCTTGTTCTCTTAAAGGTACACTTCAGTGGTCCATCATTTAAATCAGAAGCTTAAAACAACAAACATTTGTTTTTATTATTTCTTATAATTCTTGAGATCAGTTGAAAAAACCATTCTGCTCTCAGCTGGCAACTAATCTCAGTGGTCAGTAGGATCAGCTGGGTACCTGATGGATATGGTGACAGACTAGGACTAGGACAATCATCAGCAAACCATGTGACCTCTGTAGAAACTACCAAACTTCCAATGCTAGGGAAAAGCAGTCAAAAACAACACATAAACACAAAAAAAGTATGACAGTGTTCCAGTAAAACTTTATTAACCAAAACAAGCAAGAAGTCAGTAAACTCTAGTTTAATGAGCCCTAATCTAAGTGAGACTCATTCATGAAGCTGCCAATGGGTTCAGGGTAACTAAGCTGACGCAGTCACTTTTGCTAAACCAGGATTTCTTGACATAGATGTACCACAATCCAAAAACAGCAAGTGAGAATAAACCCCAAAATTCATAGCTACCTTAGTTATGCCTATAATCTTGAAGAAACTGAAGAGGAATTTGACAGTGACATTTTACTTACATAATTAGCAAATACTATTACACCTACAGAAGGAAATTACAAAATTTCATTTCACAGTGTATCTTAATATGCTGATTTAAAGCCAATAATACAATATTAAAATACTACCCCATTTCTCTAGGGTACTTTGATAACACTTTCATATGCATTCAAAACATGAAAATTAAAACATATTTAAAGTGGATCATTAAGATTTTGTCCAATAAATCTCACAACCAAAATTCTTTAAACCACCAAAACTAAGTCTAGAAAATAAACTACCACACATGTAAAACAGATGTTTATTCAAAATATAAAGTTTAAATTTTATTTTAGAACATCTACAGATTAAATAATTGTGACAACTTGATCAAAGTATGGAATCTGAATCTGATACATAAAAAGGGAATTCTCTCCCAACTTTTAAATTGTTATTTTTCTTTTATTCTACTCTGTAAATAGATTAGCATCCCATAATAATCAAAGACAAAACAAATTCTATTAAGATACAATCTAATTTGTAGAATTTCATATACCTATTGTAAATAACCCATTTACTAATTTTATGCTTCCTTTTTCTCTTAATGTATGTGTTTAAAATACTCAAAAGAGGATCATCAAAAATAAAATGGAAATTCTAGTAGGGGGACAGGTTGATTGATTTGATAGATTAAGTAGTTCAATCCATTTATTTCTAAATACTGAAACAATAGACTAAAATCCTCAGTAATTAAGTCAGTTCCTAAAAAATATGCAGTCTGATTGACATTTAAACCCCCAAATTCTTGAATAATGAAACCGTTAAGGGAACTAAATACACACACCTAGTTTCAATAAAGGAGGCAATACCTTAAAATATTCTGCATAAATAAGTTTAACCTTAAGTATTAACATGAAAGAAATAATTAGAACCATATTTTTCATAAGAAAGTAATAAAAGTGACCTTTATTTTATCAGACTATAATTTGCTTCATCACTGTTTTCTTAAACCACTTTAATGGCATATATACCTTGACAAGATCCCACAGATGGTTATGATTATGTGTAACGAGACAACAAGTTCATTGAAAACCTTTACAGATGCTTAGCTAATGGGATGTCACATTAAATCTGATATAAGATTTAAAATTTTATATCAATTATATTACAAACAAAGATATATCATTTGTAATTGACATTCAACATTTCTAAATTAATTCCATAAAACACTAGTTTACTAATGTAGTTATCCAAGAAAAAGCTTTAAAAACAAGTGTAGACTTTACACAGTTTGTCCCTGTCACACAACTCACTTGCATCATGTGCCCTGTGGGAAAGGGCTGAGAAAAATATATACATATATTTTTTGCTTTCAACATCTGAGATATAGATGCTTCTAACTACAAAACTCTGGTAAATGTCAGAATTCGATTTGACTCCTTCTTACTTCCTCTCTTAATGCTTAATGACTAATTCCTTAGAGATGTCCTTAAAAGCCCTAAAATGTTGTCCTTCAGTAGAAACTTTCACCAGCAATCAATCAGGAGCAAATTAGATGATTGTGTTGAAATGTACTACACTGTTTAAGCTAACAAATGAATGAAGAAAGGTAGTATATCCGAACATATGCCACTACACTGAAGTCGCTAAAAGGGTTTGTTGGAAGAATATTTGGTTTCCAGTGGAGCAAGTATGGAATAAGAAAGGACAGTGATAAAAGAATACCAAGTCATATGGAAATCCAAATATAGTGACAGACACAATTATTTTACTAATTGCTAATGAATACAGTCAAGTGGCTTCAAAAAGCAAAACTTTGCTTGGACTATTTCAGGTTTTGACCTCTGCATGAGCAAATGCATTTAAACTGAAGCCCACCAAAATTGATTAACGGCGCCAGCCAAGGCCAGCATGTAGTTGAAGCTTTTTCCATCTATCACATGGCCCCAAGGATAGTTAAATGAACCTTAAAATGGCTACAAACAGCTCAATGAATACACAGAGTCCTGCCAATTAGAAATAATTAGGCAGTCATTTTGGTGGTAAGTCTTTTTAAGTGCATACATAACGATGCAATGATGCTTATTAACGATCTCATCTGAGTATGCTCAAACAGCCTGAAATAATTATGCGACTATCACAAAGCCTTGCTCATCTCTGTACTTCACCTTAATGCATGTAAAAATCTACTTCATTACCTCCAGTAATTAATCCTCCATTAATTGCAGGAAAAGCTCAGTTTACCAAGCTTCATTTCTAATTATGTTATAAATAGTTATGGTTCTAATTAATGTGTTCATTAAGATGAATATCTTTCTCAAAGCTATGCTCAGAGCAAAGGTTCCACTTATTCTCTCAAAAGCCTCACTAGCCATAAGGTGAGGCCATTTTTGGTTGCATTTGCTTTTATTTTAGTATACTCAACCTCCTAATTGGCATTTAAAATCTAATTTGGAGAAACTTCAAGAAAGCTATATAGGGAGAAATGGGAGTAAAAAGATATTTTCAAACTCTTTCCCAATCAATCCTAAAACCTTAACAGGAAAACTTTAGTGCACTTTTTTTTTAATAGAAATTGACTCATATGCTTAAGTACTGTATTGAAGTAAATTTAAATTCCAAACAAACTTAGCTTTTGCCCCTTCTTTTCAATTAGCAAATAAGACAAGAAAGATAAAATATGCTATTAAAACAAATGCATTTAAATTTACATTAAATTACAGAGCTAAAATGGATCACCAAGATTTTATATCATCTTAGAAGCACAGCTAATCTATGTGCTTTTTAAAAACAGAAATCTACGTCTGTACTACAAAGTATACAGCACTTAAAAACACACTGGCAATGCTTAAAAGATAGAATATAATGCAAAATCATTCTTTTTGTAAACAGAATGTTTCTATAATATTGCAAAATTTTAAAACAATTGTGCAATAATACAGAAATACAAAAAGTATCCTTAATGTTTTAAAAATAAACTTTCTCTGAATAGCAAAAACCACTTATTTGGGAAATCAAGTTCATAAAATCCTTTAATAAAAAAAATAGAATAGTTATTACTGTAATAATTCTGGCAGTTAATAATAAAACTAATAGTTCCACATGATAGATGTTTCCTGCTTCTCTATTGTTTTTGCTCATTAATCTTCCCCCCTCAGTCTTCTTCCATAAGATAAGCCTACAGAACAGTTTCATTTATTAATTTAAATATGCATTTAACCTATAAGGAAAATTATGAAAAGATTCTCCTTAAGAATTAACACAAGTGTATTTTCTAGCATAAATTTCTCAGATAAAGTTTTAAAAATCATCTTATAGAAAACCACTATTGCAATATCTGATATAACTAAAGTTGCTAAAAAAGCTAGATGGATACTCACTGTGAGGGAAGATCTCATGTTTTATATCAACATTTAGTCAACTCATTTAGTCATCCTTTTACGTTCTAGGCACCTTTCAAGAAGCCAAAGATACAACGATAAGTAAGATAGGGTGGGGACCTCCCTGGTGGCTCAGCAGGTTAAAGCACAGCACTAAGAAGCTTAAGCCACTTCCGCATGAGTTGGATCCCCACCTGCCCCTGAGGTGACCACATGGCGTGGCAGACCTCATCTGACCGGCCGCAGCTCCCCTAAGCAGTGTACTCCTAGATCTGCCTGTTCTGCTCCCTGGTGAATCCTCTCACCCTCCGCATCTCTGGCCTGTACCCCAGTTCTGTATGAATAAATAAATAAATCTTTAAAAAGTTAAGATAGGGTGGGTTCTGCCAGAATGGAGCTAACAGTATAATTCTTTCACATTCAACAACTGCTAATGGGGGCCCTCCCTAGTGGCCTAGCGGGTTAAAGCACAGCACTAAGAAGCTAAAGCCACTTCAGCATGAGTTTGATACCCACCAGGAAGGTGATCCACAAGGCATAGCAGACCTCTCATGACCTGCCCACTGCTCCCCTCAGTCTATTCTACTCCACTGCGCCACTCAGTCTATTCTACTGCCCACTCCGTTGCTGGTGAATCCTCTCACCACCCCTGTACCTCTGGCCTGTACCCCAGTTCTGTATGCATAAATAAATAAGTCTTAAAAAAAAAAAAAAAACCAACTGCTACTAATCTATAACCTATAGGGAAGAAACTGCATTGCTACAGTGCAGGTTGGGTCAGCTTCAGCTATAATTTCCAATTATTACAATCCAGATCTGTATCCAGTATTCTTTAATATACAGAATATCAGTCTCCTACTCTACCTAAAAAAAAAAGACATCTTGCCCCATTTATCTATGTACTGCTGAGTCAAATACAACTGAAGCTCAACGTTATACTATTACAATAAAAAGTGTGTAAAAATTCCAAGATGGCGCCAACAATTTCACAATGAAAATCATGAATTTCTTATCAAAAATATCAGTAAACCCAAAAAATCCTCATTTTTATTTAAAAAAAAAAGGTATTTTTTCAAGGGAAAAGGGAAAGGAGAGCAAACGGTGATAATATAATCAACATATTTAGTAACACAACAAAGTTTCCTGTAATTACCTATCCAATAAAATGTTTGATGCCATAAAATGTGGATGCCAGGCCTTCACATTTCTAGGCAAACAAATTTCTTCCTGTGTCAACAGTCTTATAAATGAGTTGAAAGCAATGGTACCTAATAGGAAATAACAAAGTGCTGAAAGAAAAAAAGGTAAGAAATCCAAAAGCTTAGATTTTTTTTAAAAAAGATTTATTTGTGCATACAGAACTGGGGTACAGGCCAAAGGCTCAGGGGTGGCAAGAGGATTCACCAGAGACAGAGTGGGGGTAGAACAGGCAGATGATCAAAGTACACTGCTGAGGGGAGCAGCGGACAGATCAGGAGAGGTCTGCTGTGCCCTCTATGTCACCTCCCGGGCAGGCGGCAGGCGGGGATCAAACTCATGCAGAAGTAGCTTGTGATTCTTAGTGAGGCACTTTAACCAGTTGCGCCACCAAGGAGGGCCCCAAAAGCTTAGATTTTGATGGACCATATTTAAATGAACTGAAATAGTCAATATTCCTAATAAATTTGATTAGGCTCTAACTTGAAGTCTCTGTAAAATGCTTATTTCCCTAACTCCTACATTAGAAGTAATGTTTCTTCATCATTACATAGATCCTAATGACAAAAATAAAGGTAACCCACTGCATAGCACTTAAATGCTTTTCTTCATCCCAGTCAGACAGAGGAAGGCACATAAAACTAAAATAATACTATATGAAAAAACTACTGATAAGTACATCTCAGTACATGCCAATTAATGGCACTTAGGCTCCAGGCACTTTAAAATGTAAAAATATATGTAACTTTCACAGACATGATTGATATACAGTATTTATTATTTAAAGAAGCTAAAAGAGAGCTTTGTTTATTTATTGTTACATTTTCTTCATAATGTCCATCATGACATTACCAGTGTCCATATTATTCAGAATATTGTCATTCCGTACACCTCTGCCATAGAAAAAGTATTCTTCTTCATCCTGCACCCAAGATGAGTCTCATCATTTGCACTGGCCAATGAAATGTTGGTATAAGTGACACAGAAGACTCAAATATGCTTAGGAAGTTGAGCTTCCCTTTTGTCTAACAAAAACATGCTGATCCAAAGGGGATGAGATGCAAGGAGCTGGCCTGGCATCCCAGCTTGGAGCCATACAATAGGAGCCCAGCTTGTATCAGAAGAAGCCAAGTCAACTCACAGATGTCTGATGGGAAATCTTTTGCTGTGTGCCATTTAGTTTTGAGGTGATTTACAATGCAGCATGATAGTGGCAACAGCTGACTAATATAATGACATTATTTGCATCAGAGGGTGTTCTGGAGTTAGTCATCCAAACAAAAGGAACAAAGAATAAAAACTGGTGGATAACAGAAAACAGGAGCAAGAACAAGGGCTTGAAATTCCATGTGTTATGAATTCCCAGTTCTAGAATATAAGCATGAGCAAGTAATTTGACTTCCAGAAGTCTATTTCTTCATTTGTTAAGTGACGGTAACAGTCATGTTAAAAGGCTAAAAAGGCTACTGTAACCCCCCCCAAAAAGATGACAATTCAATGCCATAATTCTTAACAATAATAACTGCTAAAAAAAAAATAGCTTCCCCTTTATTTTTTGGCTTTAAGTCAAGTTTTATAAATAAAATGTCATCATACTTTCATAAAATCTTTATGATATGCAAATAGTAATTCTGATTATTTTTTACTAAACTCTTGGTAAAGTCATCTTAGAATATCTATTCCATGTCAGAAAGGAGCCCTCCCCTTTCTCACTGATCTTAATAAATATCTATCTTCCTCTTCTATACCATAAATCAAGTTTTTCATGTTAACCTGTTTTTCTAGAGGAAAATCAGGAATAACAGACTTTTACTCGTTTATTACACAAAATTCCCATATATTTTCCCCTATAGTTACATTATCCCCTCCTCAAGTTGACAAACAATAGTTAAATCATGAACATATTTTCCCCATTTCAGAAGATCATATTCATCAAATAATACTAATAAAATTATTTGAGTTACTCAGAAGATGTACTGTACACATTAAAATCTAGTAGTAATTTTTTTTTTTAATTTTAATAAGTAAATGGCTTCGGGTGGTGCTGATCTTTTTAAAAAACAGAGGCTGCAGGGAAGGTCAGAGATTTAGACACAGACACAATCATTCATCATAAAAGACTTCAGGGGACATTTTAATAACTACCTGTGGCAGGATCTTTCTCTTATTCATTATAAAATTCCCAAGGCAGGCTTTACTTTCTCATTCATAGTCACAAATAAACAAAATGGAAGTTTCCCATTACATGTAGTATGAGTACATGCATTTAAATACCAGCTGTTTTATCACTACATTCATCACCATAGTTTGCAACAAACAAACAAGAGGAAAGTCTTATAGAACTGAAGTGAACACACACATACACTCACCCCACAGACATCCACAAAAGGCATTAAGCAAACATTATTGAAGTTACATGACACTCACTGTTACTTTTGAATGCTTCACCACAAACAAAAATATGACTGAAAAAGGACCTACTCATGAATCAAGTATCTCATCCAAATTTTTTTTTAATTTGAGAGGGGGTTCAAATTTTTTTTTTATATTTTTAAAAAAAAATTTTTTTTAAAGATTTATTTATTTGTGCATACAGAACTGGGGTACAGGCCAGAGGCTCAGGGGCAGTGAGGCTTCACCAGAGACAGAGTGGGGAACAGAACAGGCAGATTGACGAAGTACATTGCTTTGACACTAAGTTTTTCTTCAGAAATTCCATTTCACTCTTACCAGTGGTAAGACTTAATACATAAGACCCAGTTTCCTCTTCAGCAAATCATGTCATAACTATCTTATGAGATTGCTATAAGGATTACCTGAAAAGAACACATGCTAATAAGCATTTTGTATTAGTACTTGTTCCTTACCAAAAATTAGTTTAATTGGAAAGTCTTATTACTAGTATTGTTATAACACAGTATTACCAATCTCAATTTTTAGTTTATCCAGTCTTGACTTCTTACAATGTGCTAGATATATCTTGTAATATTTCAACAATAAAAAGAAATACAAGACAAGTCTGAATAAGATACAGTTAAGGGTTCCTGTTGCTTTAGGTACTGAATTTTATTATGCTTCATTGGAGAAACAGAGAAGCTGTATTTTTAAAGAACAAAGTATCTCTCAAAAACATGCCTCTTAAGTTCAAGAGACAACCTTGGTTCACATAAAACTTTCTAGCGAAGTTCAACATCATGAACATGCGGTATTCAGCTTTCCTTAAGTGGCATACCTATTCAAATTCTGACCAAAATCAATCTCTTTTAGATCATAAGATCCATGAAAAAAAGGAAGCATGACTACCAAGTAATTCTCCTATTCATTTATCCCTAATACAGTACCTTTTCAAATCATGTTCCCTAGATTTCTAGCAATCTCAAGGGAACTCTACTAATAAAGTCACACCATTACCCTGAAACAAAATACCCTGTGCACTTAACAAATAAAATATATTTCATGCAGTAAATATCAACAAATGAAAAAAAAAAAAAAAAAGAATTGCCTTACCTAGCAACTTATAAAAGCAGAGTTCCATCCCTTTCTCCAAACAGGAAAGGCTGAAGATCATTGATGGTTAAGGGAATATGTGGAAGGGTCTACCTAATTAGTAGCAGACAGAAAATGTAACTAAGAGTAAATCTATAGAGGGGCACAAACAAATGGAGGCGGTATAGAAAGGTACTTCCTTTGTAAAAGTGGGAGAGAAGCTACTTAGGCTGTAGGTTATCTGGAA
Source organism: Condylura cristata (assembly GCF_000260355.1). Taxonomy (NCBI): domain Eukaryota; kingdom Metazoa; phylum Chordata; class Mammalia; order Eulipotyphla; family Talpidae; genus Condylura; species Condylura cristata. Next base: position 30,088,189 of record NW_004567115.1, read on the forward strand.
TTTTTTACTTGCTTTGCTCAGGAACCTACTATACCTGAACAATTCACAGAGCAATTCCTGGATACATGTAGGGCTTACACAGGCATCTCTGTACTTACTGATGTATATTTTCAAGTGTGTTAGATCTTAATTAAAAGATCCCATTAAAGTGGCTTTAGTCTAAGATAATATGTGTAAAATAATCAAGTACACCAGAAGTTACATCAGTTCTTCAGTTACAACGAAAAAAATCATACTAAATATAAAACTCTAAAGAAAGAATCACAATTGAATTGTCTGTTCAAATTTCATATCCTGAAAAGAAAAAAGTAACCTTTTTTCTTTTTTAAAAAAAATGTTTATTTGGCCCTCCCTGGTGGCGCAGTGGGTTAAAGCACAGCACAAAGAAGCTTGAGCCACTTCCGCATGAGTTTGATCCCCGCCTGCCCCGGAGGTGACCACATGGCGCGGCAGACCTCTCCAGGCCTGCCCGCTGCTCCCCTCAGCAGTGTTTTTCAGTACATCTGCATGTTCTGTTCCCCACTCTGTCTCTGGCGAATCCTATCACCCTCCGCATCTCTGGCCTGTACCCCAGTTCTGTACGAATAAATAAATAAATCTTTTTAAAAAATATATTTATTTATTTATGCATACAGAACTGGAGTACAAGTCAGAGGTACAGGGACGGTGAGAGGATTCACCAAAGACAGAGTAGGGAGCAGAACAGGCAGATCCACGAAGTACACTGCTGAGGAGAGCAGAGGGTTGATCAGGAGAGGTCTACCACACTAGAAGTAATATTTTTAGGAGAGAAAATATGCTCTAAGTCTCTCACGTTAGGTAACAGACACAAATGAGAAATACAGTGTAATTAGACTTTTGTATGTCAAATTACTTTCCACACAAATTCAAAGATGAATTCCCATGAGAATAATGGGAAGAAAAAATGAATTTCATTAGTACTCCTTTTACTGTTTTCTAAATACTTTCACAAAATATCATTGATCTTTATACTGATTCTGTGAAAAAGGCAAAGGAGTCAATCAATTCCAGTCACTTATCTGCCAAGTGCCAGTCATTACCCAGCCACCAGCAATACCAATAGAGGGACCCAATCCTCCTACCTCAGCCAATGCTGAAAAGACCTTTTGGCGTTAAAACAAATAAATGACAGGCAAGCCAGTACAGATAATAACAGAACAAAATTAATATGGCATGGCCATTATCTTTAAGGAGCTCCTAGTTACTATTAGGATTACTGCTGCAGATATACAAGGGAAACACAGCTAACTGAAATTATTTATTTACAGGATTTTCTCAAAACACAAAGAAAATTCTGTCCTTTTCTTTGATACCATGTTGGGAGGGGAACAATTAGTAAGTAACAATTTTATACTGATGCAGTAAGTGGAAACACCTTAATTAAAAGGATGTCTAAGTGGCATGTCTTTCTACCAATTATGATTCCATTGAAAATACCCAGCCTTTAATCTATTACATCCTTTAAACAAGATTAGCAATTGGCAAGAACAATTCAGCGCTACATCTTTGTCCTTCATAAATTTTTTTGGTGTGTCTCTGTTGTGCAACTGGTTAGCGCATTCAGCTATTCAATTTTTTTTACTTTTCCTACAAAGAATACTAAAACTAACCAAAAGCTTCTTGCCACATAATTTACACAAGAGAAGGCAATTTAAAGACTTTATTTTCAACTATTAATTTTTTTGACTTTTCCAATAAAGAATCCTAAACTAACCAAAAACTCTTGCCACATAATTTATGCAAGAGAAGGCAATTTAAAGATTTTATTTGAAAAGATACCAATAGTTAATAGAAATGGATAAAAATAAACACCATAGAAATGTTCCTTATCTGCAGTATTTTTTAATAGGAGTAAAATTAGTATGGTATTTTGTAAAAGTTATCTGTGTGCCTTATTTTGTCAAATGATTTTCCCTATCCTCCAAATAATTTCCCCCAACCAGGAACAAGTTAAAATGTTTCCACTCATCTTGAAAAGTTCTGCTTACTTTTACTGAAGTCCATCTGTTCTGTTAGGTTTAGCACATGTACCAACACAAAGCCATTCCTACAACCCCTGCTGGGTTCTACCCCAAGATGCTGTCCAGGCATAGGTCAAACTATGTGATCTAATGGTTAGTCCACAGATCAGCCAGCAACACTTGGTGCAGCTCATCAAATATAAGAGTTATTACTTCACCCAAACATATTCCCTTATTCAAGAATTTAAACCACAATGTAGCAAGAAAATAACAGGATAAAAAACCAAAGTTAAAATACAAATGCCAAACACATTCTCATAACCATTGAGTGTGTCCCATTATACACTAAGAGTAAAATGAAGCAATAAAATATTTAGTCTGTAGAAGTGAAAAAAAAACTAGAAAATATTAGTTGAAACAAAGGAATGTAGAGACAAGAACCAAGGCCATTCAATTCTGGGGAACTAAACTGAAGCCACAAGCATCTGCTGAGAACCTCTAGAAAAGAAACCAGTAATTACAAGATAAGATTGCAGTGCTCAAAACTTTGCAAAGTAGGCAGAGTAGCTAGTAATCACAATTTGCAGATGAGTAAACATGCCTAGGTAGAGGGCAACAGAATACCGTTTCTAAACCAAGGAAAAGGAACTCAGATCCACGTTTTAAAATTCCTTATCTAATATCATTGCAATTTTACTTTGCTGTTTTTCTGGCTCATGTCTAAATTTTCCCACTGTATCTTCTCACCCTCCTGCATACATATTTCAAGTACAAATTTGAATCTTGTAAATTTTATAAGGAGAATGATCAAGTCCTGCTCAATGGAACAATCCAAAGACCCCAAGCAATTGATCTCATGCTCACCGAACATCTCCAACCCTAAGCCAGGAAAGCTAAAAAGGTGACAGATAAGTGGAAATGTGTAAGAAGTTCATGGTCTATTCTTATATAGAAAGTATTTCTGAGACAATTTCTAGGTAATAAGTACTATCAATTACCACATTTAATAGTAATATTTCTAACCTACTCAAAACAAGACCAGTACCAGTTCATGACAGTTCACAACACAGTAAGGAATTGAGAGTAAGAGCTTAGAAACTTTTACAGTGATTTGATATAATTACATTTTTATTACATTTTTAAAATTGTCTATAATGAATTACAAATTAATAGGGGGAAATATCCTTTACTGTATATAATTTGAGAAGCATATCTATACCACATAAAACAGAATTAGTGATTCCCAGTCTATACAACCATATGATAATGAGAATTTCTCACATTGTTCAGTTAAAATGATACTTCTGAAATCTATCCTTTTTTTTTTTTTTTGATGAGATAAAAACAAATTTAAAAGTAACCCTTGAAACTCTCCTGCACTGCTGGTGGGAATGCAAACTAGTACAACCACTATGGAAAACTGTCTGGAGGTTCCTCAAACTGCTAAACATGGAGCTTCCCTACGACCCAGCAATCCCACTCCTAGGTATCTATCCAAAAGACACAAAAACACTGATTGAAAAAGATACTTGTACCCCCATGTTTATTGCTGCTCTATTTACAATTGGAAAAACATGGAAGCAGCCCAAATGCCCAAAAGTAGATGACTGGATTAGAAAGATGTGGTACATATATACAATGGAATATTACTCAGCAACCAAAAAAGAGAAACACATGTCTTTTGCAGCAACTTGGATGGAGCTGGAAAAGATCATGCTTAGTGAGATAAGCCAGAAAGAGAAAGAAAAATACCAGATGGTTTCACTCATAGCAGGAGTATAATGGACCAGGCGAGAAAATAACAAAAATAATGAACAACCATATACCAGAGACATTCTGTGGGAGCGGAGTGGGGAATGGGATCAAAAACGGGGGGGGAGGGGAAGGGATGGAAATGCACGGGTCTATGGTGGTGGCACAGGGGTGATTTGGTGATGGGAAACCCGCGGGGATTACAATTGAGATGGAAAAAAAAAATGTGCAAAATGATGTAAAAATGAACTTTGTAATTAAAAAAAAAAAAAGTAACCCTTGAAAGTTACTATAGAATTGAAGCATCCAAAGGGATTATGGTGGTGCCTATTAGTGACACAGAGGTAGGTGTATACCTGATGGGGGGAGGGGGAGGCTTCTCAATATTAATTCAATAAAAAAATTATTTTTAAATATACCTTTTTGAATTTGCAATGGTTTTTGAACCACCCAGAAATGTAGTAAGAAACTAGTGTATCATTCAAGAAAGATATTTTTAATCTGTTCTTTGAAGACTATTTATTGATTACTGCTTAACCACATGGAAATGCAATCTTCTTATTTTGTCCAGGCTATAAGAAATAAAAATTGAAACCGTGGTCAAGGATAAACTTAAAGTTAGTTGTATTAAAATGTGAAAAATGAAAAACTTTTAAAGCCATGAAATACAGATGTCCTAAAGTGCTAGCAGCTCAAATATGGAGGCAGGTATATATACAAAAACATGGCTAGAAAAATCCCACAATACAAATTTAACAATAATATCGTATCACAAGAAAATTTCCATATTTTTAAAGATACAAAATGAAGCATATATATGGGTAAAATAACTCATAACCCAAATGTGTAATGTACTGAAATACTTCACCAAAGAAATGACAGCAGAGGAGGAGTGGAGTGGGGCAAGGGGTGGTGGACAGAAGAAAAGGGGAGGAGAGGGCACGGGAAAATGAACAAGAGTGGGTTGAGAGGCAAAAGGAGAAGAGGGATAGGGGCCAAGAGAAGGAAGAGCAGCAACACCACCAGCAACACCAGCAAAGGCATAATAAAAGTCTTAGAAACTGTTGCAAGTAAGGGAAAGCTAGTAACACAAAGCATCACAGTAGAAGATAACTTAGGAGCCTCTGGCTTTGTTATATAAAGTTGAATTACTCACAGTAGTCACTTAGGGCTTAGTAATATCCTGTTTGGTGGACAAAGTTTAAAGATATCATAGGAGTCTTCCCTATCAGCTTTCTTTCTGCTTTATTACCTATAATTCATAAGTTTGTTGTTTAGGCCTTGGGGTGTTTTCCTCTTCTTTAAGAATATCAGATCATGGAGCCCTCCCTGGTGGCACAGCAGGTTTAAGCACAACACGAAAAGAAAGTAAAGTCACTTCAGCATGAGCTTGATTCCTGGCCAGGGGGGTGACCCACCTGGCGTGGCTCTCCTGCCCTACCCGCTGCTCCCCTCAGCAGTGTGTACTTCATGGATCTGCCTATTCTGCCCCTCACTCTACCTCTGGTGAATCCTCTCACTGCCTCTGCACCTCTGGCCTGTACCCCAGTTCTGAGTGCATAAATAAACAAATCTTTTAAAAAAGAAAATCAGATCATGATTGCTAAAAAACTAAGAGAACTATTATCACAGTATCAATGCAGTAACTATCACTAAAATGAACTGTTACAAATTGCTGCATTGTTAGACATGAAGCTAGTCATCATGAACTTTGACTTTTAGAATTTAAACACCTGAGTGAAAAATGAATCCCAAAATATTCTTCTTTAAGGGAAAAAGCATAAAAAATGCCCTATTTTCCATGTCTGTACTTAAAGAGGCATCAAAGGTCCATATCATATCATCTCTTAGAAAATAGGTGCTTGATGTGGAATTATGTAATCTTTTATTCTTTCAAATAACACCATTTTGAATCTTTTTCTAAAAAAGTAAAAAGGCACATCGATGAGTAATTTTCAAACTTACTTATACCTCCCTTCAATGGTTTTACTTTATAATTGCTAAAGGCATAATATTAATACTTTTCTTCAGTGTTCATCCCATGACTCCAAACCATCCACCAGAATTTAAGAATCAACATCTGAAATCAGACTTACAGCTAAATCAGACTTACAGCATATACTTGACAGTGCACACAACCCTTCTTTGGAAGCTAAAGAGGATCAAATAGGCTATTTTTCAGACACTCAAAAAAAGCTCCCTAATCTGTTTTTTTAAAGAACCTGTATTGGAAATGGAGAAGCTAATCATTAAGTCTACTCAATCTACTATGAGGATTGACTAACATCTATGAATCAAGTACCCAGTGGTAGAAACTGGTGATACAAAAATGTTAAGACTTTATCTCAAAGCTCAGGTACCCATCCTAAAGCTCAAGTACCTGAGACACAAGTGGAAGAGGGAGATGCTTTGAAAATGGCCCGTTTTCCCATGGTTAGTGTGAAAACTAAAGTATTCCAAAAGTTTCCCACAATGAACTTTCTAAAATGACTATAGAACAAATCTCATTTACTGTCTTTGTAGGTCACTTAGAATGATACTGAAATCCTCTAGTTTAAGTTGACAGAAAAATATCAAATCTAGTGAAAAACCAACAGAAAATAGAGATTATACAAAGAAACAAGAACTCTACAATAAAGATAAGCTCATATAACAGATCTGATGACTGATAAAAATTTATATTCTCTCACACTATCAGAATTAAATTCCTGAAAATTCTAGGAGTATTCTTAGATAAGAAACTTATCTTTTTTTTAATGGTATTGTAAGACAGTGTATAAAGCTTCAAAAATATGCTTTATATTTAAAAAAAATAATATATAGGGAACAAAGACCATACTAAATAACTACTAAAGTCATTTCCTTACCCTTAGCCAATTATAAGCTGAACTTTTCTTGTTTTTTGAAACTAAGAGAAGTTATGTTACTGAGGCTGAAATTAATAATAGGATTAAAATAGGTAAAGAAATAGATAACTACTGGGTAGAAACTACCTCTTCTCAAAGCTTGCAGATATTCCTTACTTTTATGGTCATTTAGGTTCAATTCTGAGAGTTACTTGAAGGTTTCTGACATTAGCGTAAGTATTCTTAGCTAGAAGTCTATGGAATTTTAGAATGTGAACCTAAGAAAACATGAAAAATTATGTATGTAAATAAGCATGATTTTCTGCAAAGAAGACTTGTGGTTTTCACCAGATCCTCCCTTTGACATCCTATTTTTTACATCGATGTGATCAAAGTTAAGAATCAACCACTAACCAGATTTTTCTGCTTTTGATAAGCCAATAAACCTGGAATTTTCTTCATCCTCTGAATAAATCGTATAATATAAGCTGTGGACTTTTAAAAACCTCTTTCCATTTCATTACTGATTAACAATAATTCACCCACACTCTAACTAAAAGTCCACTCTACTATTTTGCTTATACACTTTCTCAAAACAGAGACTTTGAAAACCAAACTGTACATATTAATTTCCACAAAAGCTTTACATTTAAAAAAATATGCTACAAAATTATAGTTAATGCTTTTACAAATTAGCAGAATGATTTGTGATGATACAGTTATCTGGTCTTTGCCCTGAGAGCTATTCTTTCTTAATCTGTATTCTATAAACTCAGTAATAGGAGTCACTTTAAACCCCCTTTGGGAAAGAGCTCCCCCTTCCTCTCTGGCATCTGAGCTGACAGTATGCCTTTGATTCTATACTGTCCTGGCACTATGTGTAGCACTGCCAGACATCCACCTTGGAAGTAACAGCTCTGACAGTGCACATAACCTTCTTTTTAATCTCTTCTCGCCCAATATCACAAGGGCTACAAAATACCACATGGTAATACATACAGCTCAATGATAAAATATAATATATTTTCATGACACTTAATATGTATGTGACCAATTGCCTAAGAAGCAACTGGCAGAAGAACAAAGGTGGAAACAAGTGACCCAGATGTCCAGCAGAGGTTCTGAGAAACACATACATAGAGAAGTAAATCTACATTATATCTGAATTTCAAATAAGGCAAACTCATAAATGAGAAAGGATTACTATACTCATAAAATAAGAGAGATCTGGAAAGAGATCTGGTAGTCATTATACACTGTTTTCTGAAGAGTAACATTTCCAATGTGCTGTTATAGTCAGAAGGCCAACCCTAAGAGTGGCCATTAACAGAAAGCATATTGGAAACAGAAAAGAAAATACTACCTAGTCTCTTTCATACAAAACCATCTTTTGACAAGAGCCAGGCAATACACATAAGTGAAAATAAAATTATTAGTAAGGCAAGGGATGGGGCCTTCCACCTGAAGATGAACAATAAAACTTCAGAATATCTACATGTAAGTAATGCTGAAAGGTAACTGGCCCAAAACACAGATTCCAAAGACAAGTATTAGTGATAGTGTGTGAACATGAACATAGATTATTTTACAAAACAGAATGACAGAATCAATGAAAACTAAAAATTCGACATTGGATAAAAAAAGGAAATAATTATATATAGCAAATGCCGAAAAAGTTCTTTATGTTATAGTTCTTGTCACAATAACCCTCTGAAGAAAAAAAGTTACCACATATTTGAACAAATATGTATGGAGAAAGTTTAAAAGTACAAACATATCTGTCCCAAAGTTAACTTTAAAAAATACAGACTAGGGCCCTCCCTGGTGGCGCAGCAGGTTAAAGCACAGCACTAAGAAGCTAAAGCCTCTTTAGCATGAGTTCCATCCCACCCTGGAGATGACCCACATGGCAGGGCAGACCTCTTCTGACTCGCCCACTGCTGTTTGCCTCAGCAGTGTGTATCACTGATCTGCCTGTCCTGCTCCCCACTCTGTCTGATAAATCCTCTCAATGCCCCCTGTACCTCTGGCCTATACCCCAGTTCTGTATCCATAAATAAATAAATCTTTTTTAAAAAGGCATTAAAACAAAAGACTAACTGGATTTGGCAAAAAATGTCTTTATATATTAGTTTCACATCTAATCTGTTTGAATGCAAAGCTTATTATAAGCATTTAAAAAAACGAACCTCACAAGGAATTACTGAAGTTAACCACTATCAGAAATCTCAAATTAATCTGAGGTCACAGGTGCTATTGTTTGCACATCCTACTGAAGTTCTAAGTTGTAAAGTTTACAGCACCTACAAAATAAACATGCTGATGAAAATAAAGTATTCAGTCTCAAAAACCAGACAGTAGTAAGAACTAAAAATATCAAATAGTAATCACTGTTTCTATAAAACAGAATATGATAAACTTTTAAGAAACTAATTTATAAATATATAATTTAGGTACTTCCTCACTAAAACAATGAGTGAAATACAGAAGAAAACACAATGAAAAGCATGACTTAGGATTCCTTAATTTACAATCAACATTATAAAAGCATACAACTGTTTACATACCTACTGCTTACCTCAAATTACTTTGATATTTTAAGTAAGCATCAATTTTTTGACAAGACTTCACAGTTCTGCAATTTCATAGAAGTAGGCGGTCAGCACTAATTTTATTCTCAATACATTATCTTTATCCACCTATCTATTTATCAAAGGATATGGAAAATATTCTTTTCTATCTCTGATTACACCAAAATTATATAAAAGAAAAGATACAGAGAAAATCAAAATGGAAATCTTATGATAAGCTTGTGCAGAGCAGAGACTAGTTTAAATGTCTGTCAACATTCTATTTAACTCCAAAGTAGTGTCTGTAGAAGTCATATGGTAAATCAAGGACAGGGCTCTGACAAGGAAAAAAGGATTCCCTGTACAGTATTGTTTTGATTTTCCACTGATGCTTCACTATACAGAGGAACAAAAAATTCAGTGAGTGAACTCACCTCATCAACCAAAAGCAAGCATCAAATGCCTTCAACTTGATACTGTGTTAAATATCACATAAAGAAGTAGTAAATTTCTGGTTATCTAAACCAGTGAAGAGAAGCAATGGAAAATCAAAATGGACAGCTCATCCACTCAGTTGGTTTAGAGTCATGACCCCACTCTACACAGTAGTGAAACTTGGCTAAAAACCAGAAAAGTAGCCATAATTTAGCTAAGAGATAATGTGGCCATTCAGTTAATTCAAAACTCCCAAAGTAGGGTTTCCTAGAATACTATCATCTTAGGTGGAAATCTGGATGCTGATTGGTAGCTGGGCAGCAAAAAATGCTCTTTCATGTAAGTTAAGACGGAACTAGAATGTCACTGTTGTTAAAAAGCTAAGAAGAAATGTCTAACACAGTCATCCACATTGTCATTAGAGAATTGACTAATTTTTGAAAGTGAAGTAGATTTTTACTGTACTTTTTGTAGACCTAAATGAAAAATTCTGACATTAAAGTATTAAAATTGAACTGAAATACCTGAAAACTTAAGGGCATCCTCTTAAAGCAAAGTAACAAAAAGGATAGCAATCATTTATTTAATCAGTCCAATACTGTAGACTACATAAAATCTTCTATTCAAAATAAATCACTGAATCTTTCATTGAAAATGAGAGGATTTTATAACAGTTTATCATCTTTGACTCAGGTTGGACTGTATGATAAACCTAGAAGAAAGTTGACAGAAAAGTGGTAGGGGGGTTGTGAGAATACCTTGTTTTTTTAAAAAACTCATTCATTCCATAGGATTATAATTAAAACTCCATATGTTTGAATGTCAATGTAAAACTGCTGTTGGCTTTAATAGAAACAAATAAAGACCTGAATAACAGCTGACTATATCCATGGTGAGACCTATAACTTGGGCTTCCTTTCTACTTTGAAAATTTTTATAAATATGCACTACCAAAGGTAAATAAATTAGAGAAGCACGCATTTATTTGACTGTGTCCTTAACAGACTAGAGCAAATTCTTAAACTGATAGCCCCTTGTACTTACATGCAATTTATTATCCCTATCAGACAGTTCATTTGATACTATCTATCCAGGAACAATGTCACCCACTTTGCTCCTCCAGAATGTCCTTTCTCCATTGGTCCTATATGATCTATATCTACTTGAAAACTAGATGGGGGAAAAAAACACCTGTGAAAAGCCTCAAATCACCACACTCTTAGGAAAAACATTTCTGTCACTACAACTTGTAAACCCGGGGAGTCTCTAGTATTAGCTTCATAACTTAGTCAACTAAAACAAATAGCCTAAAATAATCTACTAACTCTAAAAGTTCTGCATCCATAACATTCTAGGGCTCACAACCACCTCTAAACATGTTAAATCAGATTAACAAAAACACATACCTGGAGAGCATTTTCAATTCAAATGCACAAGGAATAAAAGCCCCACAGGAAACTAGAGCAAACTAGAGCTGTGCAGGATGCAGTATAAGCTGACCAGGTAGGCAATAATGTCTGTTAGTGATGACCAGTACCTTTAGGTGGGTTTAATTAGTTCTTTGGTGCATGATAACAGGTAAAATAGCAGGCGCCATCATTATTTTGGAAAAAAGTCAAAAATGAAAATGTTTTTCAAAAAAATTGTTTTGTTTAAATGTCTATAGATCAAGAAACTTATTCTCATACAATCTAGACACAAAATTTAAGCTAGGATAAATTCAGTATTCATTTTATAGATGAAGACACTGAAAGTCAAAAAGGCTAATTCATAACTTTTTCAATTTGTTTTTAATGTCACCTCCTATAATTTTGAATTAGTTTCTCCATGATAGAAATGAGAATCAAGTTAGACGTCATTATCCCAGAGCTTAAAGCTCAATCCATAAATTGGAAGTTGAGAGTGAGATCTGAGAAACCCATATTTCTATAACATTATTGAATACTTTTCCAAAGAACATCTTATTCTGCCAGTTACCGTACAGTAAATTCTGCAGGCTTACTAAATCCTGGGTTATGAACTGTGAGCACCAAGCATGATGGGAGAATGCAATCATGTCTGGGTGGACAAATAAGGCTTTCCAAGTAAATGCCCTTTAAATTAAGACCTCAAATGAATAGGAGATGATGAGCGGGAGAAAAGAACATTTTGAGTAGAAAGATCCACATACTCATGAGCGCTGAGAGAAACAAAAGAGAACTGAAAAGATGTCTGGGGAAAAATGCTACTGAAGAGACCAGGGGAGCCAGATTAGAGAGAGGCATTAAGCCTCAGCAATACTCTGGATTTTATTCTAATCCACTGCAATAAGGGAGCTATGATCAGATTTGTCTTTCAGCTTCAATATACCTATATGGAGAACAAACTGGGTAGGAAACTTCAGAAAACTGTAAAAAAGAGAGTCTATGATTTGTAAATGACCAATTATTTTTTCTCTTCAGACATTTAGAATCACTTTCTAAGTCTCATGAAACAACATGTAGCAGTAAACAGTACAGTTTAAAGCTATACTAAGTTCCAATACTGTTATTCAGCTGACATAACAACTTGGGTTAATCAAAGATTGAGGTAATAAGCCAAAAATAACAGTTTTTATCTAACTAAAATAGCTTTGAGTAATTCAGGAATACCATCTACCAGAATTAGTCTATGAATTCATCAGTACTTGTTTCAATCACCTGAATAATTTATCAATGCCTGATTTCAAATGTTTTTCTATTACAGATTTAATTAAAAATTGGGCCATAATGTGTGAATTCTTAATTTTAAAAAAGAACATCATGTATGAAAATCAAGTATTATAATTTAAATTACTTGGTAAATCCACACTTGTCTTTCATATGCTACATAATTACAAGTTAACTGAATGAATACCTTTACAAAGAACCTCTTATTCTGCCACTGTAGATATATGTCTTCCTATGAGAAAGTAAAAGAAAGTTTTTCCTACTTCTACACTATCAAGAGCAAATTATTCTAATCAGAAGACTCCCGTACACTATCAAGAACAAAAATTATACTAATCAGAAGACGCCCACCAAGAAACCCCTGACTTAACTAAAACTTCACTGATAATTCAGTAAAAGAAAATTTAGAATATATAATCTTGATTTTTGTGAAATGGCTCATATGTCAGAGGTCATTTAAAACATGATGAAAACTGTGCAATGCAAATTTTCATTTAAAGCTAAAAATAAAATTTATAATCTTAGAAATGAAACCATCAGTTAGGAAATGTTACTTATACATACAAACTCAGTTTCTGAGTACATAAATCTATAAAATCAAGACAAAGTAAATGTTCTTTAAAATAAGAGAAAAAATGTTAAATTTACTGGGAGATATGATGTTTACTAACAAATAAATTATGGATTGGTCTATGAAGACAAGACCAGTTAATATGCTAAAAGCAAATAATCACTTGAAAACCTCCAAAGGTTAACATATTCTTCTCACATAAATTTTTACATGACTCTACTCCTACCATTCAAAGTATTATGCTCCACTAAGAACTATCCTAATCTTCACCTGGCAATATTTTCAGACTTATATTATTATTCTCATTTCCTTGAATAATATCCATACTCCAGGGCCATTTTCCTGCTCATATTCAATATCATGCATGCTTGTATCAAGGTTCCTTTCTTCATATCCTGTCACAGTATCAATCACTGCCTCCTGTCCACTCAATCCACTTTTGATTTATCAGCCGCCGTCTTTCTGGACTCCATAACTCGACCCAAACCATTTTAACAAGACATTGACAAATAGCACCCAGTATCACATCAACCTGTTCCACTTAGTAAACTAAGAAACAGTAACTGTGACATCTCTGCATAAGTATTCCATTCTATTCCCCAGACTGATGTATATTAATGAGGCAATGGTATTTGAAATGCTTCTTCCACATCAGCATCTAATATGATCAAATTAGGAAATGGGATGATTTATTAAATTTTGTAGAGCTGAAATATTTCTTTATATCGCTATATGTGTGGTTTCAGAAAGTGAGCTGTTGCTTTCAATTTTTCTACTGAGGATGTGCCTGCATTTCACAGACGAATTATTGTCTTTAAAAAGATTGCAAGAAGGCAAAATGTTATTAAGCAAATGCTCAGTAAAACAAACTAAATCAGTTTTAAAATTCCTAATTTAATGTAAATCTTGGTTGTTTCACTGAAATTCAGTTTGTGATCTTATTAAGTCATATTTGCATCGTACTGTCTTGCTGTAGGACAGTTTTAAATTTATAGCATTACCGAGCAGCTTCACTTCTTGACTTTTAAGATATGTCCTCAGTAAAATAATTGCTCCATAAGCACACATTTTCTTATTTTCAGATATAAGACAAAATAAAGATCAATGGGTTAATAAAAGATAAAATAAAAATACAAAACCAACTGTTTGGGTCAATTGTATAATTTTCATAGTTAGATGTTAAAATGTTTTTATTAAAGTGCTATCCCAATTCAAAGTTCAATAATTGTTTCATGGATAGTTTAAAGTTTAAACAAGTCCATGAATCAGTTTTTCACATTATATCAGCATATGAAAGGGACATTTAACATACTCACAAAAAGGCAATGGAAATGAGAAAGAATAAATGTAAAACTCCTATTTTTCTTACACAGATTCTCATCTTATCTCATCTTCTATTTTCTAGATACCCATATATTCTACAAGTTAAACTCTACTCATTTTTAAACTAAAGTACAAAATCAAGCATACTTAAATTTACACCTAAGCTAACCTCTGCAAACTGGGCTTAATGCTCAAAAGTTCTCTTTGAGCACTTGCTGTCACTAGTGATTTATTTGGGAGGGAGGGTGAGTTCATGGACAAATAATAAAATTAAAAATATATGAATTCCAAAGCTCTGATTTATTCACTGATTAGAAAATACTGATAAAACTCAAAACAGCACTCCAACATAGGACATACAAGAGAAAGGGAAATATTTAAAATAATAAGGAAAGTAAAGAATAAACTGGGCTCCCAAACACTTACAATTTAGATTTTATTATGCAAATTATTTATTTGATCATTATTACACAGAGTACTAACTAATCTTTACAATTTTAAAGAGCTTAATCTAATTTTAAGATTAAAACAATTCAGTGTTACTCAAGTTGAAGAAATAACATGGAAAACAGTACACTGTTAAAATGAAGTATAACTGTCCTCTTTAGTATCCAGAAAAGGACATCAAGAAAAGTAAAAGTGTAAGAAATGCTGTCCTATATTTCATTAATAGATAAATAGGCATGGAGAGAACATAAGAATTAAGCAAATTTTAAAATCTGTTTAACTGACAAAATGTAATAAAGCAGAAACAAACTCATTATGTTATATAGTTTATAGAAAAAATAATTTATTTGCATTAATTTATTTGTTTTAACTGGTCTTTACAAAGCACACACTGTTGAGCATATACTGTTTTATTAAATAAATGCATTTTCAGAAATTATGTTATGCTTTCTATCCAGTTAATAAATATTTCTTACATGCTCTATTCATAATATCTTAAGCTCTTAACAAAAACTTTTTCCAATTTTCTCTAGTACATTAATAATCACCCTGTTCCCTAAAGCTGTTTATACTTGCAGTGTACAGAATACAAGTAGTAGACTTCTCATTTAGTTTTTGTCAGTGCATGCACGTAAGTGTACTTACCATCCCAGTATATCTAAATATTTCTTGAAATAGAAATCTATATTGCATTGAAGATGGGGAAAACCTCAGAAAAAGGGTAATTAAAACATACTTTATGGAGTGAAAAAATATTTCAGAATTTATTTATCTCAGTCTGAACACAAAAGAAAAACTGTGTCAATATCTAAGTATACAGAAATATTTGCAGCATGAAGGAGAAAAACAGGAAATAAAAGTATTCATTAAAGGAATGAATGTTTCATATACTAATCTTTATGTTTATGTTTCATTACTAATCTATATGTATACAGCAAAACAGTCTACAAACAACAGTTGTTATATAAACAAGACAAATACAATGTTATCAATAGGTTTACAATTAATCTGGCATCAATAAATAAAATTTTAAAGTATTTTAAAATAGTTTCTGTAAGAGATGCAGCATTATAAAATAATCAGTGATTCAACAACTATCTCATGTCACAAAAGTCTTGTATTTCACATCTTCAAACAAAATCAAAATATATCTCTACTAAACAGAAAAGATCATGCAAAAGAAACTATGAGCCAAGTAAATCTATAAAAATCTTCAATGCCAGTACACTCAGTGATTATTAAGATAATGTCACATATAGCGCTAGTTTAGCTCCATGTGAGGCAGTTAAAAAATTAAAGCTGGCTGTGGAGTCTTCAATACACAGAAGTGACTAAAGAAGTTAGAAAGCAAGTAGATTAGTAAAAATTTAAAAAAAAAAATGGTGAGGGGCCCTCCCTGGTGGAGCAAGGGTTCAGCACTATAAAGCTAACTGCAGCCCCTGAACCAAGAGTTTGATCCCCAGCCAGGGAGGTGACCCACATGGCATAGCAGACCTCTCCAGTCTCACCTGTTGCCCCTCAGCAGTGTATTTCAGGGGGTGGGGGGAAGAAAACGTTATCTTAAAATGAACAGCAATGTAAATACATAAATTTAACTTAAAAAAATCTGCCTGGGCCCTCCCTGGTGGCACAGCGGGTTAAAGCACAGCACTGAGAATCTAAAACCGCTTCCCCATGAGTCCGATTCCCGCCTGCCCTAGAGGTGACCACATGGCGTGGCAGACCTCTCCTGACCCACCCGCTGCTTCCCTCAGCAGTGTACTTCATCGATCTGCCTGTTCTGTTCCCCACTCTGTCCTGGTGAAGCTTTTCACCGCCCCTGCACCTCTGGCCTGTACCCCAGTTCTGTATGCACAAATAAATAAATCTTTAAAAAAAAAAAATCTGCCTGTTCTATTCCCCACTCTATCTCTGGTGAATCCTCTCACCCTCCCCTCCTATCCCCCCACACCCCCCGCCACACACACACACACACACACACACAGGGCTGGCCTGTATCCCAGTTCTTGTATGCATAAATAAACTTTTTAAAGGTGAAAAGTATTAAGAAATAATAACATCTTATAAATAAGAAAAAGCTGGTGGCAAATATCAACATCCATGGTTACTAAAAAAACATTCACAGCTATCAAGAAGATTTTTCTTAAGTTTTATGAAGGGCAATCATAAAAAAAATCTAGAGTTAACAACATATTTGAAGATAAAAGACTAAATACCTCCCTCCTAATGCATGGGAAATGTCAAGGATACCCAATCTCACTACATTTTTTCAACACTGAACTGGAAATCTCAGATAATGAAATGGGGCAAGAAAAGTGAATAAATGACATACATTTTAAAAATAAAAGTAGTAAGATAAATTATCTCAAAGTAACAATTATTTCCACAGAAAATCCACTATGTACTACAAACTAATCTAAAAAATTTAGTGTAGTAGATAATACGTACTAGAACTACTAAGAGCAGCAAAATTATAAAATTCTAAATAAATATGAAACATATGTCATGTAAAACATACAATATGCAAAATACATCAGTTTAATATTTTTCTATAACTAGCATCAAATAACTAGAAAATTAATTTTTTAAATATTTTCTTAATAGCAAAAACTAAAGTTCCACAAATGATGTGTAACACCACTATGCTGAAAATTACAAAACATTGTTAGGAGAAATAAAGAAAATCTACAGAAAAAAAAATACCATGTTCATAGATCCAATTTTTTATGTCAGTTCTCCCAATCCATTGATACAATTAACTCCCAATCAAAATGCTAACAGGACCTTTTAGAGAAATTATCAAACTAATTCTAAAATTAATTAAGACATGAAAAAATACATGATTTCAAGACTTACAGTAAAATTATAGTAATTAAAATGGTAGCTACCGTGTAAAAATACTGAACAATGTAGAAATAGAATCATGTAGTTGATTGGCATTTCAAAAAGATCCTATAGGAAATGAAACCTTTATAAAAACTAGTGTGAGACCATGTTTGGAAGAAGAAAAAAACTTCTATTCATAACCCACACGATACATAGAAAATAGTTTGAGAATGACATGAGCAAGATGGTGGAATAGAAAGTCACAATCACTATCCCCACTACATACTACAGAAATAACATTAGAATATACAAATCAAAATAACATTATAAAAACTGCAGAAACCAAACAATTTGCCTTAATCCAGGTGAGAGCAAAGCAAACCTGCTATACTGAAATGGTAAGAGCAGTCACTTTACCCATTCCAAGGCCTACACAATTCAGCATGACTCAACTGGAAAATACAAGGATAGAATAAAGAACATGCACCCAAGATTCTGGATTTTCAGAAGGTAACCTGAGGTACTAGTTTGTCTTACCTAATTCATTACACTAATGGACCATCATAGCATGGATGTCTGCAGGCCACTGAAGCCAAGGTAGGAAAGAGGTGGTTGGAGAACCAGAAAAACTGCAGTTAAGCATATAAAAAGCAGTATGACATGGTACAACTAGAAGGCAGAGCTTAACTCAAAGGTTTGTACATCAGTAATGAAAGTGGAGAGTTATATATGCAATCAGAAATCCAGATATTCAGAGATCTGCCCAAGGGAATGTTATATGTCTTCTTGACTCAGAACGTTAATGGGGAAGTGTCATACTTTTAATGTCTATAGACCACTGTCAAAGAAGCTGAGAAGATTGGTGCTGTAGCATAAAACCTAAATTACTTTCAACTCTCATCAAAGGGAACAAGAGATTATAAACTCTTGAAAAAGAAGTCACCAAACTTTAAAATGGGAAATTACATTTACAAGTTTTACATTTTACAGGTTTTGAGAAGTCACAATCTCTAGGAAAAAACTTTTAGTGACTCCCAGAATCTCTGCCAGAAAGATTTATGAAGGTATTCCCTTGTACAAAGTCACTTACTAAAGAATGAGAGAAGTTGTTATTTTTTACAAGCATAAAATTCAGCAAAATATTACAAAGTTTGTAAAGAAAACAGCGAGGAAATAATCCAATTTTGATTCTTAAAAGTCCAAAAAAATGGAGATCAATGAATTATCCAACAAAGAATTCAACACAGCTGTCTGTAAGAAGTTTAGTGTTATAGGGCCTCCCTGATGACCCAGAGGTTAAAGTCTCAGCGCTATCAAGCAATCACCAGTCATTGTGACATGAGTTCCATTTCCACCAGGGAGGTAAACCACAGGGCACAACAGGCCCCTCCTGTTTCACCTGCTGCTCCTCTCAGCAGTGTATTTCAGTAGATCTGCCAGTTCTGGTCCTCACTCTATCTCTGGTGAATCGTCTTACACCCTACACCTCTGGCCTGTACCCATTTCTTGTATGCATAAATAAATAAAAATAAACTTAAAAAAAACAGGAGTTCAGTGATGTATAAGAGAACCAAATAAAGACACATGAACAAAACAAGAATACAAAAAATGAAATAAAGACAAAAAGAACCAAAGAGTCCATCCTGGAGCTAAAGTATACAATAATTTTAATGAAAAAAAGTCACTAGAAAGGTTCAACAGCAGACTTGATCAAAGAATTGATTAACTCAAAGACAGGTATTTTGAAACTATCAACTCAGAACAGCAAAAGTGAAAGATGAAAAAGCCAAAGGAAATCAACCATAGAACAAAATGATCAACTTGTATGTTATGGTAGTTCCAGGTTAGAAGGCCGGAGGAGGGGGGTGTGTGGTGGTGGTGATAGTTTACTTGTGAAATGTAAAAACAAGAAATGAAGGAGTCCTGTAAGTTAAAATTAAAGGAAACCAGTCAGCAATAGAAAAGCATATAAAAATATAAAGCACACTGGCAAATGTAAACATACAAATACAGGATACTATAATAATGTAATGGTGACAGTTAAGCATTTTTAATTCTGGTACAGAATTTAGGAAAGAAACCTAAGTGATATATATTATATGAAGGTGTAATCAGTAACAAAATGTCAGCAATTTAAGAAGATATGTAAAGGATATACAGGAATTCTTTGACTACCCTTGTAAGTTTTCATTAAATTTTCAATATTCTGAAAATAAAAGTTTCCCATATCAGCAACAAAAAGATGAAATTTAAAGCAGCATACCTTTACATTAACACACCCAAAAAAGAAGTACATAAATATAAATATAAATATAACAGGATGAGTATACTCTGAGGAAAATTTAAAAACTAATGAAAACAGAAGAAAAATTCAATAAACAATGGACTTTGGTAATTTCATGTGTCATTGTAGGTTCATTCATTGTAACAATGCACCATCTGGTGGGAGATGTTGATATGGGGTGTAGCTAAGCAAGTGGGGAGCCAAAGAATATATGGGAAATGTTTATAAACTCTTCTCAGTCTTTCTACAAACCTAAAACTGCTCTAAAAAATAAGAATTCAAATATTAACAACTCAATAAAACTAGGCTAAATGATTACAATATATGAAGATAAACTTTTTACATCAATAACAAAGTGAAGATGGGCAGATGTGAAAGAGCATAATTTTTGGATATCACTGAAATTGTTTTTATAAAACAGATTTTTCTAATTGTAATACATTTCAAAGAAGTCCCATGGCAGCCCAAAGAAAAATACATATAGAAAATATACAAAAGAAAAGTAAGAAAGGAACCAAATTATATTAATATAAAAAAAAAATCAATAACACAAAGAAAGATGGCACCAAGAAGGAAAGAGAAATACAAAATAGGATAAGATATATAGAATGGTAACGGTAAGTCTTTCCATATCACTAAGTTTTTTGTAATGTAAAACCTTAAACTCTTTCAACAAAAAAACACTACCTAAATGGATTAAAAAACAATATACAAGTATATGTTGTATACAAGAGACTCATCTTAGCTATTAATGTACAAATAAGACTGGTAGTGTAAGGATGGGAAAGATATTTCAAACAAATGGCACCTAAAATAGCTAGGCTGGACATATTTACATGAGAAAAAATTTTCTTAAAGACAAAAATTGTCACAAGACGGCCACATATGGCACAGTAGACCTCTCCTGTCTCTCCTATGCTCCCCTCAGTAGTGTACCTATGTAAACCTGCCTGTTCTGCGCCCCACACTATCTCTGATGAATCATCTCACCAACCCCCTCCCCTACATCTCTGACCTACACACCAGTTCTTCTATGCAAAAATCAAATCAAATAAATAAATAATTGTCACAAGAGGCAAAGGATAATTTATACTTATAAAAGGATCAATTCACCAAAAGGATGTAACCTCACAATGCATTATCCATTATCCTAGGTCACAGCACAATCCACAAAAATGTTTAGTGAATTTAAGAAAATTCAAAACTTATAAATTATCTGACCACACAGAATGAAAACAGAAATCAACAGCACAAGAAAAACTGGAAAATCCATAAATACTGATGCCAATACTCACCCACAATGAATACTGATGCAAATACTTCAACAAAACCAAATTCAGCAGTGCATTAAAACAAGTATATACCCATAACCAAATGGAATTTTATCCCTTGAATGCAAGGATCACCAAATATATAAAGATCAATAAATGCAACATAGCATGTAACAGAATGAAGGGCAAAAATCACATTATAATTTAATTGATGTAGAAAAATGTTTTGACAAAATTCAACAACTTTTCATGATTAAAATTTAGGAGTAGAAGTAAATTATCACCACATAATAAAGCTCAAATATGAAGGTTTATAGGTTACATACTCTCATCAATGAAAGATCAGGAACAACACAAAAATGCCTACATTAACCACTCTGACTCAACATAGTACTAAAATTTCTATTCAGAGTAATTTGATAAAGAAAAGAAATAAAAGGCATATAAATCAGAAAGGAAAAAGTTAATAACATAGAAACATTAACTTTCCAAACCAAAAAAAAAAACCTAGAACTAATAAATTCAATAAAGTTGCAGGTTACAGAATCAGCACTCAATAAGTTGCATTTTTTACACTAACAATGAACAGTCCAATTAAGAAAACAATCCCATTTATAATAGCATCAAAAGGAATAAAATGTTAGGAATAAAACTTAACCAAGGAAGCAAAAGATGTACATGCTGAACTTGAAAACTTCAATGCATTAAAAATGACAAATAGGACCCTCCCTGTTGGTGCAAGGGTTAAAGCACAGTACTAAGAAGCTAAAGTCACTTCAGCATGAGTTCGAACCCTGCCCACTCCAAGGGTGACCCACATGGCAGAGGCAGACCCCTCCTGATCTGCCCGCTGCTCCCCTCAGCAGTGTACTTTGTTGATATGCCTGTTCTGCTCCCCACTCTGTCTCTGGTGAATCCTCTCCAGTCCCTGCACCTCTGGCCTGTATTCCAGCTCTATATGCACAAATAAGTGCATTTTAAAAAAAAAATGACAAATAAATGGAATGACATACCATATCCACAGTTTAGGAAGACTTAATATTGCTAAAATGCCTTGACTACCAAAGCTTTGAACAAATTCAAAGCAAATCCTATCAAAATTCCCAATTTTTTTGCAGAAATTTTAAAAATCCTAAAATGTATATTGGAACCACAAAACACTCCAAGTAGCCAAAACAATCTTGAAAAAGAAGAACAAAGCTGAGGTGGTATACTTCCTTGTCTCAAATTATGTAATAAAGTCATCAAAACAGTATGGTACTAGCATGAAAACACATACACAGGTCAATGGAACAAAATAAAAAGCCTAGAAATAAGCCCAGATAAACTGATAGATGGTCAAGTAATTTACAACAAAGGAATCAAGATCACACAATGGCAAGAGTGACGACTTCAATAAGTGGTGACAGGAAAATTGGATAGCCATAAGCAAAGATTGAAACTGGACCCCATCTTACACCATACACGAAAAGTCAACTCAAATGAAATTGAGACTTGAATGTAAGACCTGAAATCCTAAAAGTCCTAGGAGGAAATATGAGAAAATCTTGACATCAGTCTTGGCAATGACTTTTTGGATGTGTACCAAAAGTAAAGATAACAAAAGCAAAATCAACAAGTGAGATTATATATATCAAATTAAAAACCTGCAGATTCATGTGTTCTGAAGGCTAAAGGGGTCTCTCCTTGTAGTGGCAGAGCAAAAACAGAGTACAAACTGCAGTTGCCAGAAGTCACAGCAGAACAGGCATTTAGAAAGGTTTTTCCTGGGCACTCCCTAGTGGTGCAATGGGCTATAGGGCAGCACCATGAAGTTCACTGCAGTGGCTTTACCAAGAGTTTGATCCCTGACAAGGGAGGTGACCCACATGGTGCGGCAGACCTCTCCTATCTCACCTGCTGCTTCCCTCAGCAGTGTACTTTGTCAATCTGCCTGTTCTGCTCCCTGCTCTGCCTCTGGTGAACCCTCTCATCACCACTGCACCTCTGGCTTGTACCCAGTTCTGTATGCATGAATAAATGAAATCTTAACAAGAAAAAAAGAAAGGTTCCTCCTGTCTTTGATCGCATATTAGTTTAATAGAGTTGATGAAATGGCAACTAAAGGAAGCATTATGCTTCTACAAATATCTTAGGAAAATTATTACAAGCAAAAGCTAAAAGATCAGGCTCTAATGTGGGGGTGAAGGGGTGGAGATTGAACTAGTCAGTGTGAAAGTTGGAGATAAATTTCTTCTCCAGAATAAGGAAGCACCAAAATAGTTCCAGACAACAAGGATTATTTCTTATAGAGATGGTGACATTCTTGGAAAGTATGTAAACCAAAATCATCACTAACAAGGCACCACATGAAGCTGCCCATTCCACTGAAATTTTGAAATCTTTCATCAGGTAAATAATCCCATGTCTCTTTTATAATAAACTAATGTTATTCATAGTAATGACATACAGTGTCACTAAAATTTACTGTACTTACATAACTATTTCTAACAAAAGCATATAAATGAAAATAAATAAAAAGATTCTGCACAGCAAAGGAAATCAACAAAAAGCCAACCTGTGCAATGGGAGAAAATATTTGCAAATCACATATCTAACAAGATACACACACAAATAAATAGTTCATACAACTCATTAAAACAAAATCTCAACACACTCTTCTCTATTTAAAGACTTGATTAAGCTATTCAAGGAAAGCATTTTTCAATTTTCTTGTTAAACAAGAATTAACATAGAAACTCAATGAGTTTACAATTTGAAGTATAAATTCCTAAAAAAGTATTTTCCAAAATATCATACATAGTATACAGGACCAGAACAATATAATCTCTTAAAATCAGCATCTCCAGATTCCTCAGTTATTGCAGTTAAATGTGGAAGAACTGAGGCAAGGAGTAAGAAGTTATTGTTTCCAACAAACCTCTGAGTTTGTTTCCCCACATACAGAATAGAGGTTATTACCCTATATTACAGCCTGACAGAACTACAAACTCACATTACAAAATGAATGTACGCTGGATTGTCTGCTGCTGAGTAGACATCACTGCCCCTTCTTTTAAGGTCTTCCTTCCATTGCAAGTGAAAAGAAATTAAGGACATTGCCAGAGTCTTCTCTGGAGGCAGCTGTATGTCAGTAGACACTTGGGCAGAGAAGCAGGTTCCCAGTGAATAGTTGCTTGAGAACCACCCACTACAGTGCTACAAAGGAAGAGGTTCTTAAAGATTTCCAATGACTTCTGAGAAAACAACCAGTTTCCATGCTACAGGCTAAAATAATTAGTGACAGTTTCCTTAATTCCCTGAGCCCTTCCAAAGGTTATCAAAGCCTTTAATTGCCTTTGCTAAAACCCTTACATGGAATTGAGTGGCTTCTGTTTTCCTAATCAATCTCTGATGGAGTGGTACAATGTAGTAAAAATACTCTTAAACAATGAAGACCACACAACACACAAAAGCATGGATTATTATTTTTGTTCCCACTGATAGGAAATTTCAAATGAAGTTGATTTCTGGTAACCCGCCTCTTTTTAGATAAATCAATACATCTAAAATAAAGCTTTCCTTCTACAAATCAATAAAACTTTTCCTTACTACAAAAATCAGCTATCCACCTAACTTCATTTTCTCAATTAATCACTCACTCAATAATCAAAACATGTTTACTAAGCAAGGCATTACGCTAGGTATCAAGAGAATTCTTTTTTTTTTTTTTTTTTTATTTACCTGTGCATACAAGAACTGGGGTAAAGGCCCAAGGTGTTGGGGTGGAGGGGCAAGAGGATTCACCAGAGACACACTGAGGTGCAGAACAGGCAGATCTTACCAAATATGCTGCTGAGGGGAGCAATGGCAAGACAGGCAAAGTCTGCTGTGCCATGTGAGTTAGCTCCCTGGCTTGGGATGGAACTGGAGCTGCAGAGGCTGCCAATAGCTTCATAATGGTGAGATTTAACCCTTTGCACCACCAGGGAGGCCCATCAAGAGAAATCTTCTGTAAGAGTTTACAATACATGAAAATAACAAAAACATACTATTCACAATGTAACTTTTGCAAATCAGGAACTATAAGTGAATGTGAGAAAGGATGTATTAAATATGAAAAGATAATACTAAAAAAGCAATTAAGGAAGAAGAGGGCCCTCCCTGGTGGCACAGCAGGTTAAAGCACAGCACTGAGTAGCTAAAGCCACTTCCGCATGAGTCCAATTCCTGCCTGCCCCGGAGGTGACCACTTGGCGTGGCAGACCTCTCCTGACCGCCTGCTGCTCCCCTCAGCAGTGTACTTCATCCATCTGCCTGTTCTGTTCCCCACTCTGTCTCTGGTGAAGCCTCTCACCGCCCCTGAGCCTCTGGCCTACACCCCAGTCTGTATGCACAATAAAATCTTCAAAAAAAAAAAAAGAAAAAAGGAAGAGAGTTAGGGATTAAAATAGAGCTGAGCATTATGGGTAGGAAGACTGCACCAAACAAAGATAACACAATAAACTGAAAGAGCATGCTCAAAAAAAAAAAAAGAAAAGAAACAAAGCTAGCAATTCAAAGGTACCTATGAAGAACAGATAGGTAATGCAGAGTGGCTTATACCTGAAATACATACAAAGGACGGGGGGCAAAGCCCAAATAATACAAGGCTAGAAAAACGAAACCTAATTCTCCAATTTCATACTCATCAGTAGAATTACAAAATGTTATGCCTGGATAATAAAATCAGTCTAATATACCCCTACAACTACAGTTTAATCATAAATATGAGGACTAAGCAGAGAAAAGGAAGAGATCATTCTGAAGTGTTGCTTTTAATCCCAGCACTCTTCTGCACAAAACCCTTCAATAACTTCTAAATGCCCACTTCTTCGGGTCCCTCAATACTTCTTCAGTATTGTCTACCATGTGGGTTCCTATGAACTGGCACAATTACTAGTAGCAACTATGATTTATTTGCTATCTACAAATCACAGCAGAACATTCCTAGACTACCTACGGAGTATAGCTCATATCACGAGGCTGGCCCAGGGACGCCTAGACTGCTGATGACCCGATTACGTGACTATCTCCATGGTGGTCTCTAGATAACTCTGCCTGTGATAACATCAAATACTTTACTGACGCAAATGTCTCTTGACATATGGTCATGATGTCTGCTTCCCTGCCCCTTGAAAAACTTTGTCTCCCATTCCTACCCCACCCTCCAAACTTTATTCCACATACCATTGTCGCATCATCAGCTTTTACTAGCCTGGATGCTTTCAATAAATGGCACAAGAACTTCTACTCAAGTAACATAGTCTTGCCTTGCAAATCTGCTCCATGACTGCTATGTCCCCCACTACATTCCTGCCGCAAATTGGCAACAAAGGTACTGTCACCAATATACCATCACCCAACAAACACAACTCTCTCCACTTAAGCTAACCTCCACTGGAGGACCTGGAATACAGAAAGAAAATGCAAATGGAGTGTACTGTATATTAGTCAGCTCATGCTGCTATCACAAAATAGTTTATAAAACAGGTATTTGTTTTCTTATAGTTCTGAACACTAGGGTGTTCAAAATGAAGCATGCTCAAAGACATAGAGAGCTCTCTCACACTGCTAAGGCCACCAGTTCTAATGGATTAACCTTATAACCTCACTTAATCTTAATTATCTTTGTAAAGACCCTATCTCTAAACATAGTACTTTGGGAATTAGGACTTCAACATACAAATTTTGTAGGGATACATTCATTCTGTAACATACTGGGCTATTTCTCAGGCTGAAACTTAAGAGATTTTGCAGCTTCTGCTCTTTCCTTCATCATGTAGAAAAGCTCTGTTTAGGCTGCTGAAGGATAGGTCACAGAGGAAGAAAGGCATCATAGATAACAGCTCAGAGCCAGCACCAAATGCCATATATATGCGTGGGACTACAATGGACCAGGTCCAAACATCTAAAAAATAGTTACAACCACAGGAATGATCCAAAGTAAAACCAGCGAAACTGTCATCAGAGTTCAGTCAAAATTGTACAACTGTGATAAAATGATTGCTGCTGTATGTCACTAAATTTTGGAACAGCCTATTATAAAGTAATAAATATCTAATATGGCATACCTTTTTCTGCTTTTTGACCTAGACCTCTGAACTCTATAGGATTTCCCTCGACCCCTTGAACGACTTCGACTTCGTTTTCTTCTAGATCCATAAGAAGAGCTACTGCTTGATCGATGCCTGCGTCTGAAATAAAATATATCCAAATATTATGGCCATAAAAATATTTCTGTTATGAGTATAAAGGACAAATCATCTAGATTCTAAAGAATTATTTCATTTTTATTATGTCTCACTACTATCAAACAGAAACAAATCTAAATGTTATTCCCCTTGAACAATCAACACAAATGATTCATACTTTGGTGACTGGACCAGCTAATTACATTGCATTAAGTTGCATACAATCCTTCCAAATATTACAAGTAAATCTAAGAACTACACCAGTTTATAACTGTCTGCAAAGAATAGGCAAAGGATGAGGACACCAGATTAATAGGAAGGCCTGGCTAAACAAAATCAATCTTTTGAGTGAAACTTAATCCTCAAATTTATAAAATGTTTTAAAGTACAAGACACATGAACTTTAACATCACCTTCTTTCATAAGAATGTGAGCGAGGCTGAAGATCTCTGGACCAAGATCTTGACTTTGACCTTGATTTCCTTCCACCTTTCTTTCGGCTGTATGTTCTACTATCTGAAGAACTACTTGAAGATGACCTTCGTCGATGTTTCTTTTTTCTTTTGCTTCTGCTTTCTTCTTCAGTATCAGATGATCGGCGTCCCATTTCTACAAGTTTAAATAAAAAAAAAAAACTATTTCTAACATAATGGCAAATGGATGAAATTTGGTATAACAGTTTTTATAAAACTTTAGAGGCATTATTTAAAGTAAGCTTTTAAATGTAACTGGCTTCTTTAGAGACAAGATATGAGAAACAACTCTAACACAGTCTTCCAGAGTATCAATGACTGGTTTGTACAATTTATGAACAATTTAAATTTGTCCCATATTGTTTCAAATGCCTCTTCAAGGAATCAATTCTAGGAACAATTCATTATAACAATTTTCTTCTATTTTAAGTGTTTTAGAGATCAACTATCTAATCCTTCATCATCACATTCCCTAAAGAGAAGACATTTTGGGATCTCCTTGGTGACGCAAAGGAGTTGACCCACATTTTATGGCAGACCTCTCCTGTCCCACCCATTGCTCCCCTGAGCAGTGTATTTCAGTCCATCTGCCTGTTCTGCTCCCCATTTTGTCTCTGTTGAATCCTTTCACCACACCTCCCCCACCCTCGCACCTCTGACCTGAACCCCAGCTCTTGTATGCATAAATATTTTTTTAAAAATCAGACATCTTACTATCTTGTATAATTAAATTTTTCTAGCTGAAAATTCTAAAATTTTAAATGAATATGACCACATTAGCCATCAAAAAAGTACAGAGTAAAACAATACATTATCATCATTTCACTTCAGTAATTTGAGAGTAGAAAGGTTAATTAATTAAAGTATCAAAGTTGAGGAAGTTATTACAAAGTCAGTCAAATCTTCACACTGCTACTACCTATATAAAGTAGCAATATAATCTTTGTAGAAACAAATAATTTAATAGTCATAAAAAGTTGACTTTTTGACAGAGCAAACATACTTCTAGAAATATATCAGTAAAGTTTTACCTAGACAAATATATTCACTTATATCATTATTAAAATATTTGTAGTCATAATTTAATAAAATAGATGCATGAGTAAGCACAAAAAATGAAAACTGATAATATTTAAGTAATAAAACTGAGTAGTTTTTCTTTTCTTCTTTAAACTGTTTCCTATATGGTTATGGTAATACTTGCATATTTACTATACAAAACGGAAAAAAAAACATAAATAGAACTTAAATGTTTCATGTTTATGATTTAACTTAGATGATAAAAAGTTTACTTGTCTTGGCCTCAATCTCATATGCAATCTTAATTTTTTTTTTTTACTAAAAATAGTTATTACTTTCAATGTCATATAAAAACAAGATCCTGTCTAGCTAATGATTAAGATAAATGGTTAAATGGATGAGACAACAAATATTTTGCTTTCCAATATTAACTCAAAATAACTTAAGTACCATTCCAGTAATATAAACAAAATTATGTGTTAACTTATAGCTTTGTTTTCAAAATTGTCAGATAAACTAGACCCTCCCTGGCTCCACAGCAATGCCAATGAAAAATTACTAATAAGACTCAATTCTAAACATTAAGCTATTTTTCTAGATCTAGTATTAAAGGCTTTAAATACAGTTCTTAAGCTTTAAGTTGTTCATGTGTCTAACATTTTATAGCAACAAATACTGGGGAGGCTTGGTTTTGAAGTTTGAAGTAAATAATAAACATATCTAAGTTAGTTTTCTCATTGAGAAATGAAAACTGCCCTTGGCTAAAAGATCACTGTAGCCCTGTCAAACTTTAAAATAGTATGATTATGAAATTATATTTAAATATAAGTATTTAAATATAAGTATATCCAATGTTCACTTTATAAGTAAAAATATATCATACAAACCTATTATGTAAGTATCTACCTATTTGTATATGTATTTCCATTAAGGAGTTTCTACACAAGTGAACAGAAGAATATATATGTTTTCTTATATATAAGAAAAATATAAAAAGCCAGGTGTGGCTTTTTTCTTGCTTTCTTTTTTTCACCTTTAAGAATTTTCTTTGCCCAAAGATATCCATTTAAATTGAGTTTTTGTATTTTTATTATTGACTTTTAAAAGTACTAATATGAGAGTGAAAGAATATAATAGTATAAACTCACAAGGATAAAAAAACTAGAAAAGAAAACAACAGAAACAGTAGACAAAATAGGTTAACAAATTTTTAGTAAATGAAAAACAGATGGAGGATTTAGAACTGAGTCAAGGCAATGGTACCAAGCAACTACAGAGAATTCCAACAAGAAAAAGACCAATATACATAGCAAAAATCAAAAAGGATCAAGAATTTGCAACACCAGATTCCATAGCAGGCGCAATGAGGCATGGAACTAAATACAGGAATTGGTTGAGTCTATAGAAGTAGTTTCCCAGATCCCCTCCCAGAGCCAATCCTGACAAGCAGACTACTCTTCCCCTGCAGGAGGTTTATTTTAGAAGAAAAAGGAGCAAAGAAGCACCAGGTTCAGGGGCACAGTAAAAGGGGCAGAGAGATCTAAACAGAAAATTATGTTAAAGTCTACAATCTAATGATAAATAAACATTGTAGCTCTCTATATGTTTGGATCCAAGAAATTCTGCAGAGGGTTCTCCTCAGCAAAAACTGAATATTTGACAATAGGTAAGTATTTGAAGCATCCTCCCCCCAACCCCCTAAATAAAGGCCAGGTCCTCACCCATCATGCTATATAACGAAGCCCAAACTTATAAATACATTTTTATTTCCTCTGTAAATTGTCTTTCTGCTAATTTTTTAGTGACTATACAACATAAGATAGCCAATCAAATAATGAAAGTCTTTATACATGAGAGGCAAAAAGCAAAACATAATGTTACTGCTACTTTATTTACAATTGGAAAAACATGGAAGCAGCCCAAATGCCCAAAAGTAGATGACTGGATAAAAAAAGATGTGGTACATATATACAATGGAATATTACTCAGCAACCAAAAAAGAGAAACACATGTCTTTTGCAGCAACTTGGATGGAA
>NW_004567115.1:30119093-30128378 GCF_000260355.1 Condylura cristata
GGGTGACTTGGTGATGGGAAACCCGTGGGGATTACAATTGAGATGGAAAAAAAATGTACAAAATGATGTAAAAATAAACTTTTGTAATAAAAAAAAGAAAGAAAAAAGAACAAAAAAAAAGCAAAACATAATGAAAATAAAGAAAAAAAGCAACTCATAGTAAATGAGAAACATGTAAAAAAAAGTTTAAGGAAAAATCAGTTAATGATGGAGGAAGAGTGAAAGATTAAAAAATAAGCAATAAAAAAGGATAAACACAGAAGACCAATATCCAAATCATATGCATCCCATAAAATGAGACAAAGGCTTAAATTTTAAAAAAAATAATGATTCAAAAGAATTTCCAGAATTGAAAGAAATTAATTGACCAAAGTCCTTAAATTTTAAAAAGACAGGCACTGCACATATCTCACAAGAAATTCAGATACTAGAAATATAGAGGGTCCTACAAATTTTGACAGAGAAAAAAATGGGGGAAATCACAATGAAAGCCAGAAGGCTTCTCAACAGCAATAAAAGACAATGGAGAGTTGATTCTAAGTTTTAAGTGAAAATGATTTTCTTTCTCCCCCCCCCTTTTTTTTTTTTGGCTTATTTATGCATATAAGAACTTAAGTGTAGAAAGAGGTGGGGAGTTGGAGAGGATTCACCAGAGACAAAGTAGGGAGCAGAACTGGCAGATATACTGAAATACATCGCAAAGGAGAGCAACAGGCAATATAGGAGCCATCTGCTGCACTATATGTGGGTCACCTCCCTGGCCAGGGATTAAATTCAGGCTATAGCAGTGATAGTTCTGCCACCAGGAAACCCCCTGAAAATGATTTTCAACACAGAATCTACATCCAGCCCAATCACTGACCTAAAATCAGAATAAAGACATTCAAGATTTCAAAATGAACTTTCGCAATCATCTTTTTTAGGAAGCTACTTGAGGATGTGCTCCAACAAAGGAGAGAGGAAAACAACAAAGACAAATCAGATTCAGGAAATAACAGATCTTACATTAGAGCTAAGTAAAAAGCCCCCAGTAAATAGCAGGCCTAGGTAAAAGGGACACACTGGTAAAGAAGAGACAAAATTCCTTGCCTTCAATGAGCTTTCATTCCAGTGTAACAGGAGTTCTCAAAATGGGGTCTGTAGATAGATGGGGGTCCCTAAGGCCCTTTTACAGGATCCAGGAGGTCAGAACTATTTGTACTGTAATACTAAAACATTATTTACCTTTTTCACTGTATTGACTTCTGCACTAATGATGTAAAAGCACTGGTAGGTACAACTACTGGTACCTTAACAGGAATCAAGGCAATAGCACCAAACAATACTACTTATCACTGCATCCTTAATTGTAACACAGTCACAGTAAAGAAAAACAAAAATAGCAGTTGAAATCACTAGTTTTATTTAATGTCAACCTTAGATTACATATCTTTGCAACATTCTAAATGATGAAATGGAAAATAAACATAACTGCTACTTCCAGAAAAATGACAGTCATCTTTAAAAAGTATTTGTGCAATTAAATTGCAAATTGTGCTAGTTGCTTTTATCATTAAACTCTTTTTATTTTGAAAAATTGAATGATAATTCAGACGTAAGTATATGACAGACATTTTCTCACAATAGTCATTCACTTCAAAGAAAACTGGAAGTATTTGTTGTCAATATAAAATTTGAACCCTAGGGCAAAAATTAGAATTTTGAATTACTAGCAACCACCTCTATGAGACTGTCAATCTTTCCCAGTACTTAAGAGTTTGCTGATGAAATCAGCAATGATATTAACAGATGAGATTCTTTTAGTATTATATAAAGAAGGGTGTCAACATTTGGAAGATACACAGAACTCAGTCAACCAGTATTTATCAATTCTCTAATGCCATAGGGGAAAAAAAAATCATTCACAATGCAAGACAGACCAATAGATTTTTGTGTGATAGAGCATGGAAATACCATGATATGGTTTGAAATACCACATTACAGTCAATCTTTAAGGAACTACTACTTGTCAAGTTTTGATGAAGTATCAGAGTGATTATCAGAAAAAGATATTAAAACACTACATTTCAACAACATAGCTGTGTGAACCCATATTTTCTTCAGATACTTCAAAACAACCCATCAAAATAGACTACATGCAGAAGTAAGAATTCAACTGTCTTTTATTAAGCTTAGCCATTAGACATCTGAAAAAAAAATAGAAAATGTCACTTTTATCACTATTTGTTTTTGGACTATACAGCTATTTTTTAGATCACATGTGTAACATATTAGCATGGAAGGGGTTTGTTTTTTTTTTTAAATAGATTAACAAGTACTTCAAATGTTTATTTTAATTGCTATAAATTAAGTATTTATAGATACACCTCATATAGATAAAAGTTCTTAGGGACCTCAAGAATTTTTAAGAATGCAAAAGGAGTGTATAACTAAAAAGTATACAACTGAAGTTTAAGAACTATTGCTCCAAGTCATTTCCATTCTCCATTCTTGTCCTGCTTCTTTATGTCAGGCATAAAGAAGAAAAAAAAGGAAAAGGACACATATATCTAATTATGTATCTTGTTGGTCACCAAAAAAGAGAGAACAGAAGGTAGATATAAATTGTTCTTTGTTTTTACTTCAAACATAATTCATCCATAACTAAGGAATGATTACATTTAACGCAGAAAATTATGGAAAACCCAAAATCCTCCCTTAGAGGAATCAAGCAGAAAAGGTTGAAACAAATCATACTTTCTTTTTTCAAATAACACATTTACATTTCAGAAAATGGACACATAAGACTGATCTCAACAAGAGGAAGCAAAAGGCCATGATATTTCTCTATTAGAGTCTACTTCAAATATTTCTTTAGAAAAGGTAGTGAACCCCAAGCATTTCAGAGGTATACATCCAAAAATTGTTCTATCAGTGACAAGTGCTGAGATCCCACTCACTACCTTAGATATATACTTATCTCCAGATTTCCATTATGTCAGTAGCATATAATCAAAGCTACTTGCCCATTCCAGTAATGATGGTCAATTTATATTACACAGTCCTAACAAGGAAGAACTCTATATTTAACACTAGTTGGTAAAGCTCAGGGCATGGAAGGACACAATAATAGCTCTTTCTGATACAGGCAATAAGCACAGATGTTTGGAAGCCCCATAAGTTAACAATATTGCCATCCATAAGCAGAAAGGGTAATACAGGGACAGAACCCTCACAGTTATTGGTTTTCTATTGGTTGTAAACCTCACTCAACTACTCCTGCTACAGAAGTGAAGTAATGACAAATGACTACAGTTGGCCACTGATTTACAAAGACATCTTATTGTAAATTTTAGGTACTAGTTAAAGATGTGGAGACAAGACATAGTCGTTCAAAAGAGGGCTCAGAGAAAGGGGTACACAAGTAATTCCTTTGTCTACTTATAAACACACAAGAAGCAGTTATCTTTTTCAGGAAATTTATTAGTCTATCCAACTAAAATCGTTTTATCTTGGACATATGTCCAAAAAGAAAAGAAAAAGAGTACCAGTCACTTCCAATGGAAAATCCACTTCAAAAAGTCAGAGAAAAGTAAAAATGGCATTAACAACATTGAGCATAGGAAGGAATCTACAAACAAGCATAAAGCATGGAACCATGCAAAGGCAGTGCAAGAAGGTAAAAATCTAGCATAGCAAGCATAACAAAGCAAAATTCAAGAGATACAGAGTTGTCAAAACACACCTCCTTGCGCAACTGAAAATCTGTAGCTTAGTATCTTTTTAAGAAAACATTATCAATCACAGCAACTTCTCAATGGTTCAAAATAAAAGAAAATATAGTTTCTTTAATAATCCTGTTACAGAAGCTTTCCTAATGATAGTGAAACTGTTAAAGACTACTGAATTGGTAGTGCCAATTAATAGATGCCAATTACCTTTACTTTCAATTTCAAACATGTTTAGCCCTCTTACTGAAGAACAAACAATAATAAAATGCCACCAGTTAGATGGCACCACCATTTAGGAGGTAATCTTTGCCTGCAAGTAAAGTGAATATTTACAAACTCTAAAGTTCTCAAGATTACACTTGATCATATTTCAGTACTGAAACTCGAGAATTCTGCTTAACTCCACATTAGTGTCAATACCTAAATTCAAAGATAACTTGGATACTTATCTGTGACAACATTTGAATTCTTAGCATCTTACTTTCGACACAAATAAGTTACTGCTAATTCTGAACATTAAAAACTATTTTTAGGCTTTTAAGTGAGCATTTAAAGAGAGAGAGAGAGCTTTTAAGTGAGCATTCAAAAAGAGAGAAAGAGAGATTGACTGATTTAAGGTAAAGTTGACGTAAAATCAGGAACGGGCAACATGTTTAGAAGTGCCCAACAGTGTCTCATCGAAATAAACAGAGTTTAAGAGTAGCCTAATTCTCTTGGTCCATTACCACATAACCACAAGTCCTGATGTCTAAGAAACTGTTTAAGGCCAGTGTAAGAGGAAAGTCTATTCCTCCGTGCAACCACGCCCCTAGGTCGGGAATGGTCAAATGGAACTGTAAAGGGGATGGATCTGAAGCAGAGACAACACCGTGGTGAGATAGGATTCACCAGGTTGCAGGGTCCTTTTGGATTCCAGTCCGTAGCACAGGCCACGGACTCTAAGATGAATCCAGAAACCCCACAGCAGCGATCTAGAACCAGGGCTGGGGGTGGAATAAAGATGGGGTACTTAGGAGGAAGGGGAGAGCTGGCTCACTCTCCCTCACCTCCACTAGATACAGCGCCTAGCATGAGGCCACGGCAGCCCACCACCCTACAATCGCCCGCTGTACAAGCCCAGGACCTATCTTCGACCTCTGATATCAAGACCTCCGGGATCTGGACCGCCAGGTGCGTGCGCATGCGCCCGGCGCCGCCTCACCCCACCCCCATCCCCCATCTCCGCGGCAGACCTCGGCCTCGCGCAGCCTCAGCCCAGCAGGCCTCGGAGGCCCGCAACCGCTGGCGCAGTCTCCTAACTAAGGACGTGGGCAGTAGCTGGGTCCGGCTTTCGGGCCCAAACCTTCCCGTGACTTGCAAATGCCGCAGACCTGAGAGTCTCCACAAACCTAAGCGCTGCCGGCGTCCTCCGAGCTCGCTTCAGTTCAAGCTCGCCGCCTTCCTGGTTCCCAGCACCAGGCAGCTCCAGCCGAACTTCGACTGCGTCGATAGAGGCTGCCAGGCATAGGAGTGCCGAAGGAGTGGATCGTCACGGCGCCAATTTTTTGTTTGGTGTTGATTTTTCGTGCTTGTTTGTTTCACTTTCTTATTACCAAAGAGCAATTAAGATGGGAACAGAGGGGTACTGTAGCCTTAGTAATCGTTCGTCGCAGATAATCAGTAAACAAATCTGCATCTTGGGAAGTTACGTCTTAAGACTCCCACATGTAGCAAAATTGGTTATCTCACGCTAGGGGAGGAGGAAAATCGCCCAACAATAATAAATCACTGCAGTGTGTCTGTATAGAGTGGTGTGTGATTAAATTGTAATGATTTATTTGCAAAAATGCATTAAAAGTCGGTGTTTCTTCTGCCCTGAAGGTGAAAGCACTCACAGGTTGGGTGCAAATTAGTTTTCACATTAAAGTAACTGGTTGGTAGAGGAAAGAGGGAGAAGGTTGCCCGAGGCGGGAGAGGTTTCTTTTGAAACAATTGAATGTATGGGGGTATTTTGTTATTATAATCAATAGAAATTAAAGCGATTTAGCATTTTCTGATCACTTATGCGTTGCATGAAAGTCATTTAATCTTGTTTGCTGCAAGTAAGCAACAATAAAGAGGTAAATAAATCGGTGTGGGTCGACATGGAACCAACTCGTTCACAACCGGGGATACCCAAGCTACAGTTGTCTACAGACATTTGATAGCGAAAACCTTCATAAATATATTTCTCACAAATGACTGTACTTTAACTAACCAGTTTTGGAGAGCCATTTTAAAACTTAACGACAACCCTATATGATTATTTTTGAAAAATTCAAGAACTGGATGTGGGGAGAGATCCTTAGGGTCCTGACTTTCATTGCACCCAGAATATTTGTCTGCAGGTTGTCAGCTGAGCTTTACTCTCAATGTACTTTGACTAAATATTTGCTATTGAATGAACATTAGAGCTTCTTAAGCTTTTCATTAGATTTTTTAAAATCTTGGACTTTTTTTTTTAAACAAAATTCAAGTCAGGCCAGTGGGAATCAGTGGTCTGACACCAAATTTCTCATAGTTGCATATGATATCAATACCATTATTTCGAAATATAAAAAAAAGCCAATGCACCAAAATCATGAGAAAATCTATGTGGTGTGAATTACACAAGATTGTGTCCCAGCCTTTCCGGACCTCCTTTAAAGTGATTATCTCTCCCTCAAGTCCAGTAAAGGGAATTTGAGTTTAAATTTAAAAGCCATGTACTTGAGGAAGAAAAAATTAGCTTGCAACTCTCCCGGTCCCTTAATAGGCAGTAATTTGGGGGCTGTTTGTGAATATGTATATAACACTTCAGTTTGAGAGTTCCTTGAGTATGATATTGATTAACCTCATTACGTTCTATTGATTTCTATTTCTATTGATTAACCTCATTACTGGGCATTGTACAAATAATCTTAAAATGGAATTTCATAAAGGATTAAAGTTTTACGGTTATGAACCTCTGATCATATCAAAATTAAAGTGGTTACAAATGATAACCCAAAAGTAAGTGTTAAATTGTGTTTCCAAATTCACATGACTTTGGAAAATGTATTTTTGTATCTTGAAGAATAATAAAGTAAAAGCAAGAACTCAATACTGATATAAGCTATTATTAATGGAAACTTAAAGATCTTAACTATTCTCATATAAGTAGCAATAAATGAAATATTTTTCAAAGAACAAAAGATAAATTCAGGATTCAAGAGAAAAAAAGCAAAGTAACATTTCTAAAACATTTGATTGCTATCTTCCTTAAGTTCACCAAATGTGAACATTTTAAATGACAAGTAGTATTGTATTACATAGCTATATGTAGTTACATTTTATAAACACTATCATTAAGTTATAATTGTGTTCGTTTTTTTTTTTTACAAGTCCTTCAGGATGTTTTGCTGACCCTTCTCAAGTTATCTGTTAACTTTATGCTGATGACTTCACTAAAGGGTGGAAGATAAAAGTAGTAAAGTTATGTAATTGCTTTTATTTTTTACTAAAAGTATTGGATCTAAATCAACAAACAAGTTACATTTAATATCAGAAAGTCTGTATTGATATTCAAACTAGACGAAAAAACCCCAAAGCCACACTTGAATAAGAATAGTTTATGCAGTCAAATAAATATAACTTTTTGTAGACAAGTATTCTGACCACGCTTCTCACAGCAAGCTCTTGTTTGCTTAACACAAATATCTCAGGGATATAGATGATCCCTTCAGAAAAAAACAAAACTGTTTCTGTGAAAATTTGATGAGAGAAGAGAGAGGTAGTGAGATCTTTCTCCCAGCGAATTTCTGTTTTTGAATAGTCACGATAAAATTCATTGGGGCACAAACTTAAAATGTCCATCTGTTTTAAAAGTCAAAAGAGTGGCATTCTTTGTAACTAGGAAATCAATTAGAACGCCTTCCCAGGATGCTGAAGAATTCCTATAGTTTATTGTGGGAGTGGTCGGGCAGTAGAAAGTTGTAAGGGAGAAGAGGTGACGATCCCGAGATCTCAAAGAGGGAACAAAAATCATACTGTCTTTCACCTGGAGCCAAGGAAACACTTTTAAATAGAATCCGTCTGAGAACAGCTGCTCGGGAAATGGACCGGCCCCTTGAAGCGGGATTTTTTCATGGAGTATACTAGGGTTCAAGCACTTAAGTGGTGAGTGAATCACAACTTCTCAGGGCGCACAGGGCGGTGCAAACCCAGGCTTGGCTCGGGTTGAGGGCCCAAGAGCCCCTAAAGGAACCGCAGACCTGAGAGGCTGTAGAAGACCCCGACTCCTGGCAGGGTTTTGAGGCTAGAACGCAGACTATGCAGTGCGGAGTGGGATTGTAAAGATACAAGGTTAGCTGCCTGGTCAGGTGCGTAACTGGCGTGCGCCGCGCTGGGTGCACGACAGGAAAACCAAGCAGCAATTCCGAGCCCAGCGGCTGCTCCGCTTCCCGATGCGGGCGAAGATATGGGGTTGTATTCCGAGTCCTAAGACTCTAAGGACACCAGAGCCGCGCACTTGTCAGTTTCCTCTTGGCCACGCCCCGGCAGAGTAGGTCCAGCTCCCCAGCGTTTAACTAAGTCGTGACACCAACGCAAAATTCACGCCTAATTAAATTAATTAGGGATTCTTGTCAAGCCTGAATGAATGGCCAAGAGCGCAGGCGGCCGCGGCTATGTGAAAAGCAGGACGGTCTGGGATTTGCCTTCTCTTCCCTCCGGGTCGGTCCCCAGTGCTGTCCTCCACTCTAGCCCAGCCCAACCCAACCTACTCGGACTCTAATCCCAATCTCCCTCAGCAACCTCTCTCTGTCCCTCTCTTCTCGCTCTCTCTCTCTGTGTCTCTGTGTGTGTGTGTGTCTCTCTCCTGTCCCCATCTCTCTCTCAGTCTCTCTCTCCTCCCCCCCATTTCTCTGTCTTCCCCCCCACCCCCCACCCCAGGTTAGTGGCGCGGGTGCTTCCCGGGAAGGAGCTCCGACTTGTGAAGGGGAGGTAATTTACTCAGAACAAGGGGCCGCCTTTGCGAAGTATAAATAGTGAGACTTCAAGCGCCGCGTCGCTATCAGATCTGAACTCTCCGCAGGAAGAATTGTCAAAGATCTTAACATTGAACAAGCGCGCTCCGGCAGGGAAGCATCAGTTAGTGTTTCCCTCCAGCGGCCCCCGCCCCTTCCCCCTTCCTCCTCCTCCTCCTCCTCCTTCTCTCCCTCCTCCTCCTCTCCCTCCTCCTCTTCCTCCTCTTACTTCTTTTTCTCCTTTTACTTCTCCTCCTCTCTGTTCTTCTTCTTCTTCCTCCTCCTCCTCCCTCTCCTTCCCCACCCCCTGTCCCATTGATGTGTTATTATTGGGGGGGCTGGAGCAGTAAAAAAAGAAGAAGGAAAAAAAGAGCTGGGATCGGCTGGGAGCGGTTGAGCGCGGGGCTGCCAGGCATCGGCGGCGATGGAAGAACTTACAGCGTTCGTCTCCAAGTCTTTTGACCAGAAAGTGAAGGAGAAGAAGGAGGCAATCACATACCGGGAGGTGCTGGAAAGCGGGCCGCTGCGCGGGGCCAAGGAGCCGCCCGGGGGCGCCGAGCCCGGCCGCGAGG
>NW_004567115.1:30128478-30168478 GCF_000260355.1 Condylura cristata
AGGAAATAAAACAGAAGATGAGGGAACTGGCTGATGGGACATCAAAACACAAAAGCATCCACATCTTAGAGGAGCAGAAGGTTCGTTTATGAAAGCACGGTTGTACAAATCTGTACCCCCAACCCTTAGCGTACACGTAAATGTCCATCTGCATACCTTTTGCATAATCTCTTAAATGGAAACCTCATGCCTCATCCAACAGCCTACTCTACTCATCAGATATATGACACTGTCCTTAATCTATACCATCGCTCCCTTTAGGGAGAGGCAGATTTTTTTAAGGGAGGCGGAAAGGGTAGGATGGAATGTCAAAGCTGGTGGGTGAAGGAGGGGAGAAGGTGGGGAGGAGAAATACGTGCAAAATACCATTGCGGCAGACACTGGAAAAGCCCACACGCCTTACACTGGGCAAATTCTCTCTCCGTGTATTACATCCGTATCCTCTACTCATCCCTCCTCCTTCCTCAACAATACACACACACGTGCCGGAACCACCACACACCATCACCTTTTCTAAGCTCACCCGCCACCCTCTCACCCCCCACAAAGACGGTCACACACACAGCAGAAACTGCGGCCACCGCACCCTCCCTCCAACCGCGGTGTCTCCAGAACCTGGCAGCAAGCGCTGGCTCAAGGCAGCTCAATAA
Source organism: Condylura cristata (assembly GCF_000260355.1). NCBI lineage: Eukaryota > Metazoa > Chordata > Mammalia > Eulipotyphla > Talpidae > Condylura > Condylura cristata. The sequence goes on from NW_004567115.1 coordinate 30,129,129, forward strand.
CCACGTACACAGAGACAGAGACAGACAGACAGAGACAGACAAGCACACACACCCGCGCCCAAGCGGCTCCCGGCGCAGGGAAGGGCACCCAGAGACGCACCTGGAGGTCGGGTGTCCAGCGCTGCTGCCCCCCTGGTCCCTGTCACTGAGCGCGGCCGTGTAAATCCTCCGGTAGCGGTCGGCCAGGGCCCGGCCTGACAGCAGCTGCTGGTAGTGACCCCGCGAGTCCGGGGCCGGCAGCCCCAGCCCCAGCCCCAGCCCCGCGGCCGCCACCGAGCCCTCGGGAACCGGCATGAACAGCGCCCCCGGCGCTGGGGAGGAAGAGAAGGTGGCGGCGGGGAAGAATCCGTCCCCGCCGGGCCGCGAGGAGGCGGCGGCGGGGGAGGCAGTCGCTGCGCACATCATCATCCTCGCCGCCGCCGAGGAGGAGCGGGCGCGGGCGCTGGAGGAGGGCGCTCTCCCGTCCGGGAGCTGGACATGGGCGCCGCGGAGAGAAGCAGGGAGCCCGGCAGCCCGAGGCTCACCGAGGGTAACGCCTGACCCGGCCGCGGTTCCCTTCCACCCTCCCCGACTCCTTTGGCGCGGGAGAGGACCCTGAAACCAGACGGGAGGAACGGGACGTGAAGAGGGCCCTTGGACCCCGGCTTTGGAGCTAGAGTGGTCACGGAGGGATGGGAGTCCCCTAGTGTGCGCGGTCGTGGGTGGGGTCCGAGTGTGAGTGGGGAGGGGGTGTACGTGGTTTGTGTTCCCCCTTCTAGACGTCCTGGCTATTCCCCTTCCACCGAAACGCCTTCCCACCAGCGGGATGGGCCCGCGGGTGGCTAGGGAAGTTCTCGGGGCCCGGCTGAGGGCCGGGAGCCGACAGCTGCTGGCCAGGCTGCAGGAAGACGGTTAGCAAGCATCTAGCGCCGAGTTTTGTGGGTGCTTCTTTCCTAGGCCAAAGAGAGAGAGAGAGCGCGAGAGAGAGCGAGAAAGAGAGAGAGAGGAGAGAGGGAGGGGGTTTGGAGAGAGAGAGAGAGAAATTTCACCCTCCGCTGGCCCCAGGTTTCGGGCTGGCCCTAAGAATCACTCCAACTACCAAGAGAGCCTGGATTCCTAGATCTTAGAGGCCAAAACTTGCTGTTTTCTTTGAGCTAAAAAGGTAGAACACTAGACCAAGGCAGGCTAAGGTTCAGGCTACTCTGCTCCTCTCAGGAGACGCTTTAGCTTCCCTTTTTGGAATTGCTTTTTGATATTCACACAATTCCTTTACTGCTTCTGCATCATCAAGTACTCTGGTTTGTTTGGCGTGGATGGGTAGGCGGGTGGGATTCTTTGGAGCCAGCAGAAGTGTTAGGAAAGAGGTTTATCTCCAGTACCAATTCAAGGGAGTTCAACAATAAAATTAATTTGGCACTTAGTGCCTGCAGTAACTGGTGTGCTGCCATATTTTTCCAATTAAGAAAATATGTGACATGCGTAGAATCACATATTTAAGCAAGCAATTAAGTTGTTTATAACACGGTCTGTTCCTGTTTAGACCAATAGTGGAAATTTGGGGACAAAATGGAAATTATATTAAGTCTATTAATCAACTGAAAATGTGGACATTTTTCTCTTTGAAGCCCCAAAAGTTTGAGAGGCATCCCCTGTGACTGACGCTGAATAGACAAAGCCTTCTCACCCCTTTGATAGAATCTGAAGGGTGTGTTTTCATACTTAAATTTCATTACAATATCAGTGCAAATATATATCCTAATAATTTGGCTTCGAAGGTTTGCTACAATGTTTTCCATTTCCTTCCCAGAGGAAGGACAAATGTCCACAAAAACGAACGGAGAACTGGAAATGCTGGGCTCAGCTCCTTGTTCTTCTTCCGGAGACCTGACAGCGGGTTGTCCTAAATTTGGGGAGTGGTAGCACAACTGTCAGGCAGCCCGGTGCAGCCTCACGGCTGAGTCCTTGGTTCAGACCGCAGTACATCCGCGCGCAGAATGGCTCAGTACGGATCTGAACCCCGCAGGCCAGCGCTGGATTTGTTGATTTCCAAGCTAAGAGCAAGTATTAATTTCTCTGCAGTCTGACTCTTCCGGAAATGGTTTTTAACACTCATGCTGACTGAGACCCCGGGCTGGGATGCACTGCAAACAGCCTCGACTATCCAAAGTCAGCTTTGACACCTTAAAATTCCATGTCTCTCACTCTAATGCAGAGGACGAAGGTACCAGAGGAGGGGAGAGGGGATTATTGACACTGTCTACCAGATTACTGCCACTTGGCCTAGATTCGATATGTATCCATCCCTCGGTGTCTCTGTTTTCTTAAACTCACGGGGTTCTTGTTTTTAAAAGGAGAAGAAAGGACAGGGAAGGATTTAAAAAAAAAAAGTAGCAACGGAGGTGTGCAAACCCAGAGCAGAAAATGCATATTTTATTAAACATCCGAGATGCTGGATGCATGAAAAGGCTTTGAGCAACCAATAGAAACCGAGAATCATGAATGTTCCTCTTGAACCTGTTGATCTCTGTGGGTTTAAGCGTTTAGGGTCCAGTCTGCCTTTCCAATGGGGAGGGAGAAGAAGAGAACAGAGGCAGTAGTCTGTTTCACCCGACACCCGAGGCTGGTTTTGAGTCTCTTGCCTCCTGGCCCGGAGTGGGCTGCGAGCCCTCCAGGTCGCAGGCAACATGGCGTGGGCATCTCTGCTCCAGCGACCCGGGTCCAGCACCGTGGACTGGGCCAGCTTGGCTGTCCGAGGGCGGTCCACAGGGTTTGGCCCAAACCCTGGATTAGCACCCAGCGGAGAAATGCGCCTCCCAGCGCCCGCGGAACCTGGATCTGGTTCTCCCGTTGAAATCCTCCGGCCCGATTGTTCCCAATTTAGACCAGCAAGTTTGAGAGAGAGCAAGCGTCAGCGGTGGCTACAATTGGCCTGAAAACGACCCAGCAATCTGGGAATGGCCGCATGTGTGCACAGTCTATGGCCTTGCCGCCGCGCCCTTTTGCCTGGACCGTGAGCAGTAACTGCCCTGGCGCGGTGCTTTTAATTTCGGTGCCTGTTTGGAGCGTGTGGGTGTGAAAGAGGGTGAGTTGAATGGATTTGGTGTGTGTGTGAGGAGGGCAGGAGAACGGTGGGGTGGATAGTGAGGAGGCGAGTTGAGACCACAGTTTTGGAAGGTGGGTGTGAGTATGCCCACCTTATCCCCTCTCCCTCAGCAGCCACCCAGAGTTTGTCCAGTTCTCTTCCTCTGGGCGGGGTGAGACTGAACTGGTACTCCCGAGGGGGGAGGATCCTCAACCTTCTTGAGACAAATCTGGTAACAGGAGTTGCTGTTGTTTTTATCCGTGTGTGTGTGCCTGTGTGCGTGTGTGTGTGTGTGTGTGTGTGTGTTTTGCTGTACGTGCATGTGGCCCTGTTCCTGGTGCTTCTTCCAGTGTCCCCGGAGCTGAAGGATCGAAAAGAGGATGCGAAAGGGATGGAGGACGAAGGCCAGACCAAAATCAAGCAGAGGCGAAGTCGGACTAATTTCACCCTGGAACAACTCAATGAGCTGGAGAGGCTTTTCGATGAGACTCACTACCCTGACGCCTTCATGCGGGAGGAGCTGAGCCAACGGCTGGGACTCTCGGAGGCCCGAGTGCAGGTACTGGCTGTGAGCAGCTCCAGGCTTGTTCAGTGGAAGCTAGTGGAGGAGCTTCACTGGGGTTGGAGAACGTCTTGGGGGACACACTGAGGGCGTGTTCAAGTATTTACAGGAGTGTGAGAAGGGAAGGAATGTCTTCACCAGAGGTCTTATTTTTTCAAAAGTAGATCTTTGCCTTATAGTCCATCACCCCACCCCACCCCCCATTCCAACATATGTTCCCAGCAGAAGAAAGCTGCGCTGGGCTTGCTCCCAGAGTCTCTATAAACCACACCCCCCTCCCCTCACGATGCCTTTAATGTGGTTTAATCCTAATGGGCCTACTTTTATAAGCCTTTAAAAAAATCCCACAGAAAACGTTTTATCTTCTGGATGCCTTCAAAGTTACAACGTATATTTCGTTAGCCTGAGTTGGGTTTCCTTGAGGGGTGTGCACTGGGGTCTAGGTTTGCCAAGCGGATATGCCAATTAGGTTTATAGATGTACAGACTATAAAGAAAATTAGCAACTGTTAAGTGCAGAAATTTACAGTCTGCTGTTAGCAATGGGTCTCAAACAGTGTGCGAAAGGGCATAGAAATAAATGCATTTTGGTCACTCTTTGTTCTCTCACTAAACCAAGACAGTGAACCTGAACCTACAGAAACTTGATTTTAAAACAATCCATATATCTCAATGCTAGCATTGTCAAAGTCTGACCCCTTAGCAAGTGTCATACCTAATGAAGTTAGAATTGAAACAAATTTTCTTTACTGGTTGTGGGGGTGACTAGAATGGCAAAAGGAGGTTTTGGGGCATTTAAGGTGAAAAAATTATATACATACAGGCACACATATCTCTGTAGTTACAGGGAGAACAATTTAAATGTTTCAGATTGTGTTTCCACTCAAATAATAAAATAGGAGAAAATGATGGTCATTATTTGCTTGAACACATGGAGCAGTTTTAGGCCTGAACATCTGCAGCTGTTACAGAGTATCACTGTAACAGATACTCCCTGGGTCTCTGGACGCAGAGACCACCATCTGCAGCGAACTATGCAATTCTTAAGGGGCTTTCCCCCCGCATCTTGTAATAAGATCAGGACTAAAACAGAGCAGTCACGTTGAAGGGGGAAAGTAATAATAGGCTGCCTTGGTCATCACAGCTCAACAGCAGAACCTTCCTTTTTAAGCCTCTCCTGCTTTGCTCTGTGTACTGAGATCTCTAGAGGTTCAGTAAACCCTTAAAGACATGATGATAATTATTACAGTTATGAGCATTAGTATCTTAGTCTCCACTCTTCTAGGGGGAAAGGGGGCTAGAAGCCTCAGGCCTTGTGAGTTACACAAAGGATGCCACCCTGGCATGAAATCTACCCTTCTATTACCCTAAATGGCAGGGGAATTTTTGAGGATTTACATTGACTATGATGCTTGCTTTCAAAAACAAGAAAAGGCTCTGAAGCAATATTATACTTTCATGGTTCTAAAAAAAACATACTAATTTGTGAATCAGCCAATATACCTTATTATTATGCCATAATGCTGTATTATTGGAGTATAAAAGCAAGATTAATTTGAATTTTAAAAAAGTCTGTCATACTCCCTCTAAAGTTGGCAAGTTTATTTGATGAGGTAATATCTGGAAGAAGAGAGTGTCCAGGAGTTACTTGATTCATATCCTACCCCTCTTTCACAGAATGCTCTTCTGTTTTTCCTCATTAAAATGAACTTATTGGTGGCAGTTATTTTTTTATATTTCTGTTTAAATTTTAGAGCTATTTTCTAAATGTTTCTCTACTAGCCTAACTGCAAGCAGTGAGCTTTTTCTATAGAAGCAAATTAGATTATCATGATAATGGCACAATTATTCTGCCACTGCGTTACACTCTGTTGCACAGAGGAACAGAGAAATTCTAAACTTCTTTGTAGTGAGGCTTTTATGACACTAATTACCTCTCTCCCCATGTTTTACCCCCTCCCCAGAATAGAGTCACTATTTGCTTTGGTCTTTGGTTTTTCTTGAAGATGAAGCTAATTAATATTACAGGCTATTAATGAGCACATTCTTCTCAGGTCTTACTGAGCAAACATCTAAATCCATTATCACTTTGGTATCAGATATCAGGGAGAGTTTTAGGCCTTGGGGACTTTAATGTGGAAAGATGAGACCAAGACTAATAGTAATTTATCAAGAAACAATTTATCTTGCAAAAGTCTCTGAAATCTATCTTGCTACTTTTATCATTCATTTACATTTTTAATTTTGGGTACTGAGACTGTTCTGTATAATTTTTAATTTTGGATACTGAGACTGTTCTGCTTGCTTCTGCTGTTTCTGATTGCTTTCTATTTCTCCCACTCTTTGCCTAAAACACAACTCTTTGTCATACTCTTATAAATTTAAAAAAATGTTTGAGGTATAGCATTTACCTTTTATTTTCCTCTTCAATTTGTAGGTTTGGTTTCAGAATCGAAGGGCTAAATGCAGAAAACAAGAAAATCAACTCCATAAAGGTATGCTGACAAACAAAATGATATTCGATGTAAAAGGAGAACTGGGGAATATTGTTATTACAAACAAAGTTAAAAAAATTCTTAACATAACTGTGATCCTTGATTTAAAATCTTCTGAAAGCAATTATGATCATCTTAAACTTTGGGAGTAAATTATGATGGTTTTAGCAGCGGTTCAGGAAGCTGATAATTCAAACCCAAAAGAATTAGTTTTATCTGAGAGACCCTGACATCTGAAAAACAATGTTTGAAATATTATCATTACATTATTGTGTTTGTTTCCCCATTTTTTTTACAGGTGTCCTCATAGGGGCTGCCAGTCAGTTTGAAGCTTGTAGAGTTGCACCTTATGTCAACGTAGGTGCTTTAAGGATGCCTTTTCAGCAGGCAAGTATACCTAGTTTCAACCTTTTTTGAACTGTAAAAAGACCTGGGCTGTTTGCTTGAACTGTTGAACATCTCCTCTCCCTAAACCCCAGTTTTTGTGCTTATACAGCTAGAGAATCAATTTTGAGATGATATAGTGAACCTGGTCTCCCTTTTACAATATACAATGTGAAGAGCCTGAATACCTATCCCTTTCTGTCCTCATGGGAAACCTGTAGAGGTCTGAGGACAGTGACTGGCCCTTTAAAAATGCACTGAAGATTGCACTTGGGGAGAGGAAGGAAAGGCCTTTTGATTAAAATTTTGTCAGAGCTAATAAAGAGATTAGTTCTAAAGCAACTCTCTAAATATTTTTTCAGATATTTTCTACCTCTTAGTCGCATTAAATGTCTCTGCTAGAAGAAAAATAAATGAATAAAAGTACTTCCAATTCACACTTAGTCTTTTTAAAACTGTCTGTGCAAACAAAGCTTCATCTCTGGTAGAGAGGAAGTCTTGGTCTTTCTAGGGACACCCTGCCTCAGCAATCCCTTTCTTAGCCATAAAGAAATCTTTAAGGCTACTTTTTAAAAGGACAGCCTGCAGCAATGATGTAATCCTGGGAAATCCCAGTGCTCTGAACTCCCGGCTCTCCAAACTAAAGGGAGTTAGACAACCAATGTCTAACCTTCCCTGTCTTCAACCAGAAACCCTGCTTGGCAGGACTGTGAAGTAATGGATTAGCACTCAGTGACCAAAATCTTGGACTGGGAAGACACTTGGGTGTGCCTATGTACTGAGCATTAATGTCACGAAACCTTAGCTTTCTTGACACCATAGGACTCTAGCATCCTGATGCTAGGCTTTTGAAACAAGAGAATGACTACAGAAAGAGAGAGAGATTCTTAAAAGGAGCTCCCTTAATACTCCGAAGTGAACTTGCAGTATCACCACCATGTGGGAGATTGTTAGAAATGCAGAATATCAGGCCATTCTAGCCCCGAATCAGAATTTACATTTTCTCTGGATAATTTTTATAGCAGTAAAGATTAGAAATACTACTAATAGTGTCTATTGCAATGAAGATGTAGTGACTTTCCTAAGTGACATGAAACATTTCTTTAGTTTGCATATTGTTACTTCAGTGCTTTGATGGTAGAGTAAGAGGTGTTTGACAGCATCCAGAGAGGATAGAATGGCCCTCACCCCCAGTCGTTCCAATATATCATTATTATTTTGAGGATGGTGATGTTTTAGTACAATAACAATGCCATCCTCTGAAGGACCCACATCCCGCAGGAATGGTCACATTCCTGCAGATGGCAATCCCCAATCTCCAGGAAGATTATCTCCCTGACCAAGTTGCAGTCTCAGTGGGATCTGGAGTCTCCCTGTGGTACCCCACATTCAGTAGCAACCTGAATGGATGAGTCAAACACCCCTTCCTGTCCCCCACCCTAACCTCCCCCCTCCCTAACCAAGCTGGACGCCGTTAATGCTCTGTTTCTATTCTGTTGTCACCCTAGGATAGTCATTGCAACGTGACGCCCTTGTCCTTTCAGGTTCAGGCGCAGCTGCAGCTGGACAGCGCCGTGGCGCACGCGCACCACCACCTGCACCCGCACCTGGCCGCGCACGCGCCCTACATGATGTTCCCTGCGCCGCCCTTCGGACTGCCGCTAGCCACGCTGGCCGCGGACTCAGCCTCCGCTGCCTCCGTAGTGGCGGCCGCTGCAGCCGCCAAGACCACCAGCAAGAACTCCAGCATCGCCGATCTCAGACTGAAAGCCAAAAAGCACGCGGCTGCCCTGGGCCTGTGACGCAATGCGTGCAGCCCGCACCCTCTGCGCCCTCCGAGCCTTGCTTCTCCGCTACCCTGACCCAGAGCCGGTCCTCCTCCTTCCGCTGACCATCCACGTCCCTGCTGTACCTGGACCGGAGGGCAGGACCCCGTGGATGGATGGATCCCACGGGCCCTCTGGCCTCCGATCACTTACCTGCTGGACCGCCTAGATTCTGCCTCTTGTGGGCGGGATTGGGGAGTCTGGAGGGAGACTGGACTGGGAGCGCTGGCACAGCGGAGTATGACTCATGGCAAAGCTGCAACAGTGAACTCTTGCTTAGAAAATTAAAATTCTGTTGATAAAAAGTGAGCAAAACAAGCAAGCAAGCAAACAAACAAAAACAAACAAACAAAAGTAGAAAAGACAAGCCAGAGGAAAAAAGAGAAAGGGAACTAATTTCTTATTGCTATTTGGCAGAAACTGAAATAGGAGAGAGAATCGAGGAACAAAAATAAAATTAAAACAAAGTATTTTATACATTTTAAAATATGGAAAAATAACCTGGACGAATCTCCAGATAATGGGGGTGGGGGGAAGTTTTCAACTTAAAGTGTATGGTTTTTTTAAAAAAATGGATTAAGAAGGCAAAACAGAAGGAAGAAGTATACTTATTTAAAGAATTAACATGAAAAAGCGTGCGCAGCTGGGAAGTTCACAGGTTTTGAAACTGACCTTTTTCTGCGAAGTTCACTTTACTACGAGAAATTTGATAAGAGAGGCGGGCCTCCTTTTACGTTGAATCAGATGCTTTGAGTTAAAACCACCACGCATGGAAAAGCAAGAAGAGGGAAGACAGAATAAAAACGAGAGGAAAAAATGATATCAATACAAAAAAGATGCCACAGACAATGATTTCTCAGAGAAATTATTACGGCAGAAATGTCCAGACTGCTGACAGTGAATTCTGGTTTGCATGTTACTTGTACTCCATTGATGGTGTCTCCCCCCTCCCGCCTTACTCACACGCACTTAATTCCATTTTCATCTTCCGGAGGAGAAACAATACCAAAAGCGTCTGTAAATTGATACATGTCTATTATATTTTTTGCCCCGTCTTTGGCCTGAGGGTGGGGTGGGGTGGGGGTGGGGGAAATGAAAGAATCAAGTTGGAAGGGAAAAAAAAGTACTCTCTGTCCCAAGAAGACGGAGGCGCGCAGAAAATATGGGGGAAGTAAAAAAGAAACCAAGAGCTAATGAAATAATGAAGGTAGAGCGTCTCATAGGTGCTTGACACACAGCGGGCGCTCAGTCAGTGTTAGCCCCTCCCCTTCCCCTTTCTTGTATTCCCTCTAGCTAATTTCCTGAAGTCTTATTTGAGGACCGTGCTTTCTTTCCCCCTCTCTACCCCGTCACACTCACCTTAAACAACACCCAGCTAGATGCAGGCACTAGGTTTGTGTAAAATATGTTGATACACACGAACAAAGTTTATTTTGGCTATAATGTGTGAACTGATGGGTGACTTCCAACATTAGCATTTTATTTCACAAAGGTGTATATTCAAGTAATTTTTTTTTGTTTCAATCATGTAGTTATTTAATGTTCCCTGGACTAAGAAAACTGTTCCCCGACTCTAGAAAGTCTCCTTAGTTTTGTTTTTTCCTTTTAATTTACAAGGAAGAGGAAAAGCTCTTTTAACTGAACTCTGGTATGCGGTTGAGCTTTGTAACTATTTGTTCTCCATGAAAACAAAATTATTTATATTTGCCATATTTTTTCTAGTGTATTAAGTTATTTTAAACAAAAGATGCTGTTATTTCATGACGTGTTGTCGGTACAAAATGTTTCGGTTTTACCTCTGTTAAACCTTTTAAATAAGTGCCAAGTTATGAATTGAAGACACTTTGCGATCAAGTGAATGAAAATAGTATTGTTTCATTTGATGGGGTTCGCGTCATCTTTGTTCCTGTTACCATTAAACCTTCCGGGATAGTCTTTCCTTCTTGCTTTTTGATGAATGTGTATCTTTCTCGAATATACCAACTTGGAAAATCGCTTGCCTCTGTTCTGCGTGCAGAAACCCAGGGGCACTGTGGATCTCCATAGCGCTAAACACGTCCCTCATCCCTACTTTTATCTACCCAGCATAGAAGGCGGATTGATTTTACACCCAATCAATAAAGGAACAGATGATATGTGAAGTAACATAGACTAGGATAACACTCTTCCTCACTTTGGACTCTCGTTCATTTGCCTACACTCTCACCCTTGAAATTTATTTGGGGACATTTTAAGGAGAAAGAAAAGCGGGATCACGCGGTGATACTGGGTTATCAGTAGTTTAAAAGACTCTGGGTCCTAACTCACCAAATCTCTCCGGATTCGGGGGGGCGAAAGGAAGGGGGGAGCGAGGTAGTTAAGGAGTACCCTAAGAGTCGCCGAAGGAAGCAGGGGCTCCTGGAAGGGCGACCCCCACCCCCCCCACTTGCGTCTCTAGCTTAGCACTTAGAGGCAAGCAGCTTCTCCGTTGGTTAAATTTAGTAAAAGGTAGAAGTCGGGGCCACGTTTAGGAAAAGTCGGGTGCTCAGAATACCGGGGAGCTCCGCCCTCTCCATGTCTTTATCCCCTTCCCCCCGAATGTGCTGTGGGTTTAGGCAACCTCGGAGAGACAGAGCCGTAGCAGGACCTTCCTTTCCTGCGCGGGCGTTTGGGAGGGGGCGCCGTCCTCGACGAACCAGGTGGGCCGAGGTCCCCAGGGTTTCTCTTTGGCTGGGAGGACGCGTAGAGGCGAAGCTCTGCATCCTCCCGCCGCCCCCACCCGAATCTATCCAGATGAGCTGCACTCCCAGCTGTTTCCCAGCGGAGACGTGGCTAAGGCGTCTTCATCTATCTACATTTTAGCTTCCAGAGACCGCGGAACAGCAGGCGGGCGGTGGTCAGCGCTCTACTCTCTCAGGCCTCTCACCTGATGGGAGTCCCTAGTTTTCACAAACATTTGCGTGGGCCCGCGCTTTGGAGGGGCCTCGAAGGGGTTCTCAGGCGCGCCCCCGCGAGCGGCTGGTTCGGCGGGCGGCCACAGGCTCTTAACCGCCCGAGGTCCAACCTCGGACGCGGGTGGAGATGTTGCCCAGGCGCCCTGAGAGAGGTCGGAGGTCACGGGAGGACTCGGGGCCGGAGTTGGCAGATCGGCCCCGGCACAACAGTGGGGGCGGCCTCCGCGGAGCCCCGCGGTTCCCGCGGCGGAGCGCGGCTACTGGGGTGCGAGGGGTCCGAGCGTCGCGGCTCAGAGGCGGGCTAGCAGTTCCCGTGAGGCCCCACTGCAGGAACCGTGGACCCGACAGAGAGCCCTGCGGGGTCAGGGCCCGGGGCGCGGGGCGCGGAGTCGCGCGGCGGTGGGGGTGGATGGCCTGCTCCCGGGACCCACGGGGCGCTCCTTAGCCCGCGGGCTTTGCTGGGCGGGTCAGAGATGCCTGCCGCCGCCGCCTAGCTACGCCCGCGTGCCTCTCCCGGGACCCTCCGCGGGCCGCGACGCCCTTCGGGCAGGGCAAGGCCGGGTACAGCTCCCGCGGACGCTCGCGCAGGACACTTTCCCGGAGCGTCACGGCCGCAACTCCGGGTAGGCGCCCTGTGTACGGATGGTAGGCGCCCACCCGTTTCCAGAGCCATCCTTGAGAGGGGGTTCGGAGGATTTCTTCACATTAAATTCAAACGAGGCCCAGCACCAGGTCTTTTGGATTGAAACGCAATAACCGTAATAAGGAATAAAAAATTTCTCCTCCCCCTCAATTTTTCAGGATGTGCAACGCCTTCTCTGATTGGGGAAAAGCAAGTTAAAAGGCATTATCGAGATATCATTAGTGTTAAGGAAGCTATGATACAAGAGACCCAGTAAACTCAGAGGCCTTTGCTTGAAGCTGAACTGATAAATATCTATTTTGAGTTTTTCTCCAGATTTATAACTTTTTAGATCTTCAGATGGTAATACTTTCAGTATAATACAATGCTCAGATTTCGGAACTATTTTGATTTCTGAAAAATGCCTTTTTGGCTTCAATGACATGGGATCCTGTTATTTTTTTCACAAATCAGTTTACTTCATAAATTGCAAACATTTGTAATAAGATCTCAAGATTGTTTATTTTATGTAACCCCAAACACTTGACTATGTTGAACACCAGTATAGAAAGTCTGTGAAATCAGTTTAATGTGTGTGAGGGAATTAAAGGATCATTTCTTTTCATCACATAAACAAAGCATTTAGGATTATTTTGATTGTCAGTCTCCCAATTTTCAAACAGTCTTACAACTTGACTATTAATTTTAGGTTATTCTGTGCAAAAATAATTACTAAAGTTATATCCTGGTTCAAATTAAACGTTTCAGAATAAGTGTTTCTGGGTGGGAAAAAAATGGTATCAACATTAGGAAGTGGGTATTGTTTTAATGTTATATTATTTTAAATCATTTTGGTTCAAATGTAAATAAAATCTGTTAATTTCAATTGGGGGAAAATTGCTGAAATGGCTTCTTAATGTGATGTTAGAACAGTTAGTCAAAGTGCATTAAAGAAATGTCACAGACCCAGAAATAATAAATATGTGGTTCTAATGAAAATGTTAACTTATGGACAATTTGTTCAAAGTAGTTTTTACATTTCACATGGAATCTCTTTTACTGACCTGTGATACTTGTTCTTCAAAAATTAATTTATATATGTTCCTGATACAATTTATAGCTCCTGTTGATATTTTTAATCACATCCTGAATTTTAAACTTTTATAATATGTATGCATGTTTATAACATGTTTTCAAGATAACTGAAGTAAAAATAATGAAATAAAAACATATTGAAAGCAAGTGCTTACCTATGTGTGAAGAAAAAATAAGGAAGACTAAATATTAAAAAAGGGTTAGATAATTTTAAAGCTCAGCTATAGAACACTGAAGTACTTCTGACAGGAACCATTCCTGTTTAAAAAATATAAAAATACCTAAGAAACACTTACAGATGTGAGCTTGTAACATCTCTGATGCCTAGGGAATCCTTTCTCGTCTCTAATTCATAAACCAAAAAGTCCTCAAGTCTTGGGGTATTTTGTTTTGGGTATTTTATGTGTCAGTCAAGGTAACCATTGCATATGCCTTCAGTACAGGAAAATTTAGTATAGTACTTAACATGGAATTCTAGTGGCATGAGGAAAGGTTTTAGAATATCATCAAATAAATCACACAGGGAGGAGTAAATACACTTCCCCCTCTTGTTGAACAACTACTCACATACCTTAAGCAAGGATCTTTGTAGATTCTTATTCAGGCAGAGTAGTGCACAATAAGTTACAGACACAGACTCTGGAACCAGACTTCTTGTATTCAAACCTCACAGTTGCCATTACCAACCTTGTGATTTTGGATAAGTTAATCACACTGTGCTTTTGTTTTGTTTTGTTTTTTCATCTGTAAAATGGGAGTAAAAAGTAGTTTGTATTTTGTGGGGCTGTTAGAAGGATTGAATGAATGAATCAGTATCTGAAAAGACCTAAACAACAGTGCCTTGCATTATGTTTATTTTATTTTCTGAGTGCAACATATCTGAATGGTCTCATTATTAGTTTAGATAGCTTTTAAATAACTGATTTACCATTGGTTTACAATACTGTATAAATTTCAGTACAGTTTCAGTACAGTACAGTTTCACATCTCAATATGTGTACATGACATATCTCCCCATCACCAAAGTTCTAGTGCCCTTTCCATTTTCAAATTGACCCCCTTTACCTTTCCCTCTCGCCCGTGCCCCTCTGCCTCTGACAACCATTATATTTTTTTCACAGAGTCAGAATGATTTTTGTCGTGAATATGATATCTATTTTAATAAAAAGGTCAATAGCCATTAATCCTTATAATAGAAACCTTAGAAGAAGAAAACAGCACAGTAGTGCAAGGCAGGGAATGCATACTTTTCTGTGTGGACAAATGGAAAACATTACCTGCTGGTTTATGGTTCTAGCTAATTGCTTGGCCTCTGAGAGCCTCATCTGGAAGATGTGGCAAAGGTCACAATGTCATTACAGCTTACTTATAAGAGCAATTTATAGATTGCACAGTGCTCTCTATACATGACAGATAGTATTGTTACTCTGCCATGTGCAGCTAATAAGGTGAGATGCCAGGCATGGCACTTGCCCTCAAGGGGCTTATCATCTAGGGGAGACAGTTCATAAATACGCAGGATAGTGCCAGGAAGCATGTGCTAAATGCACTTCCTTACCGGTGCTTGGACACATTATATGCATCCAAATGGCCATACAACACAGGCAGGGCCTCTTGCCTTGTTTTTGGAAACTGAATCTTCTTTGGAAAATAGTAGCCTTATAAAGGAATGGTGGAGCGACACCCAAAGGTTAAGAAGTACCCTTTGTTAGACATAAATGCATACCATGTGTTCCTTGAATTGTGTTCCCTGGGACCATCTGAGCTTCCTTTGGCTGTCCATGTTTGCAGAGTGTTAGCAGTAAAATGCCACAAGAGGCAAAGGTTGCTGACTGAGGATCTTTAACAAGAGTTTGAAAACACATAAAATACAAAGAAAGGAGCATTTAACTGCTCTTGTATGGACTTGTGACGTGAACAATTAATTGAGTTCTAATTACAATGAAGTGAGGGCTTTCTTTCCAATGCCTAAAATGAGGCGTATGGTGAATACTTGTCTCACATGTTTTATAATATGTATTAAAAGCTCAGAGAACATTTTCTACACATCTTTATTTGGGAGTCAGTGTGATGTTGTGGTATGTGACTAATCTTTAAGGCAGATGTGCCTGAGTTCAAATCTCAACTATACCACCTAATATTTAGATGTGAAGTTTTAGGTAATTTTTTTTTTAAGATTTATTTATTATGCATACAAAAACTGGAGTACAGGCCAGACATGCGGGGTCGGGGTGGGGTGAAAGGATTCAGAGTGGGGAGCAGAATAGGCAAATTGACTGAAATACACTGCTGAGGGGAGCAGCAGCCAGACAGGAGAGGTCTGCTCCGCCATGTGGGTCAGCTCCCTGGTAGGGGGTCAAACTCATGCTGCAGTGGCTGTGGAGAGCTTGATCAGGCTGATTTTTCAGGGAGGCTCCTTCAGTAATTTCTTAGCTTCTTAAAGTTTGTGTCCTCTTAGTGTCCTCTAATAGGCATCTTGAAGGTCGTGGTGTGTGGACCAAATGATATAAGATGTGTCAAGTGTTCCACAAATGTGCTTTCCTTGCATTTCAAAGTATTGTCCCCTAAAGAGGATTTTGAAATTGCCTACGATCAGAAATCATTTTTGGAATATACTGGGAGGTGGATTGCATACTTATTTCAATCCTGTGGTAAGGATGTTGTTTTTGTTTGTCGGTAGTGTCTTCTGGGAGGTCGGAAATATTTCCTCAAATCTTGCAAAAGTTTTTTTTTAGATAGGTTTTTTGAGAAACTGTGACTTTGGAGATGTCCTTTTGTGTAGAATAGAGAGAAGATTATATCTTTCCCCTGATAACTTGAGGTCATTCTTAATGCAGAGGTGACCCAGCGTCTCTGACCTTCACTTTTCTATGTCCTATAATATCAGCACACAAATCGAGACCTGTCATTAACTTTCTAGTCACTTTGATATTAGATTGTTATCCACCTGTTTGCTTATTTATTGAATACAATTTTTATGTTTCCGTGCTAAGGAAGAGGAAATTAACTATCCTTTCAAATGATTTTAAAAGTCTATCAAAAACCTATCAAAAATTTTAGTACTTGTCAGCAGTTGTGTTTCTTTTAAGGTTAAATATAGTTTCCATTAAAACAGTCTTGCCTAATGCTCATTTAAATGGGTTCAGGACCTACCCTAGTGGAGTTTTAAATCTAGATTCCCTTTCAAAACTTTTTAGACCCTTAAAATACTTTGGAACTAGGCATCAAAGGAAGGTTTGGGAAGGGAGAGACTATTTCTACAATTTGCTTTGGGAGAAATACAGAATAAAGAGCCCTGTAAGATCTCCACATCCTGTGGCCTGTAAACATGTTAGGTTATGTGAGAAAGGAGAATTGGCTTGCTAATCAGCTAACCCTAACCTAGGGAGATTACCATGGAATGTTTGGGGGTTCCAGTATAATTAAAAGTGTCCCTCACCATGAAAGAGGGATGTTGAAAGGACACTTAGAGAGAGATGTAACTAAGGAAGGATAGGCAGAGAGATGTAGGCAGAGAGATTCAACCTTGTTGCTTGCAAGATGAATGAGCAAAACAGCGGGTACCTTCCAGATAATGAAAGGACAGGCAAGGAGTTTATCTGCTCCAGGAGGAACGCAGCCCTGTCAACACCTTCAGTTTAGCCCAGTGAGACCTGTGTAGGACTCTTACCCCAAAGAATTGTAAGTTAATTGATTTGTATTGTTTTAGCCATATGTTTGTAGAAACGTGGTCAGGTAGTGATGGGAAACTCATATAGGACATTTGGGGGATGTTTATATGTTTAAGAGCCTGTTCTGAAAGCAACACTCAGTACTAGAGGCCACACCCTGGAGCACATGCTTCTGGAATATAGCTCCTTATGTGCTATTCTGCAGCTCCCTCCATCTCTCTTATTATAAAATGAAACCTATGGAGGAAATCTGTAAATTGTGTCTATCCTTTTATAAACATAAGTAATGAAAGTCCTTGTCTGGTTTTATTCTTGTTGCTCTTATGTATTTCTTCTTTGTCACCTTCTACTTATTATTTACTAGTTTTCTTTTTGTATGTAATATTGAGAAAAGGACTGCTATTTTAAGCTCTGAAGTTCTTTGCTAATGCACTGAAAGGGAGCGGCCTGAGCAATTTGAGCTTGTCTGTCAGGTTGGTCAAGGTAGAGAGTGATGTGGTCTGGGGTTCCCAGAGCCCATTGGACCTTTGACCTTTTCTATAGAGACTATTGATCTAGGTTAATAGTCAGCACCATCGTGCTGTTGGAGGAGTTATGTGCCTGTGTGCACGATGTCTCATTGAGTGCAATGAGAGTCTGACTATCTCAGAGGGTAATTGGTGATTTTTTGTAGTTTTCCAAGATCAGGGTAGGGAATTGGAATAGATGGGTCCTAATGGGTGTATCTGGAGGGAGATTTAATTCTGGAGTGTTTGAATTAGTGACAACCAGCTCTGTGGGTCCGGGCACAGAACTGATTCTTTTATGCTATGAAATCTGCTCACCAAGAAGCTGTCCATGGAATTAGTGGGGCTAGGGTCTGCTGATAACATGCTGACTCCTGGAGTTAGTTGAGCAACAACCACTGCCCACCACTCCCATATTTCCTAGTCCAGCTTCTTGGGTACAGAATGAGATAGGCAGTAGGGTAGTGGGTACAATATATAATGAACCTTAGTTATGGTCTCTTACTGACCAATATGCAGATTGTAGAATGGAGAAGAAAATCCTCTCAAGCAATGTCAATTCCTATGTTGCTCTCCTCAGCAGTTCTTCATGAGCTGGGGGGAGAAGTTTTCTTTCTCTACCTCCTCTACAGAAAGCATTCATGCTATTATCGTTCGCACCTCCCTACCTCTTCTAGCTCATGCTTCTGTTTCTCCTGCTTTCTTCTAAGTTATTTGTTCTGGAAGCCTAACTACACATAACTCATTGACTTAGTCATGCAACCAATAGTTATTAAGTATCTCTATGTGCCTAGGACTCTTCTTCCTTTTATACTGTAACCTATCAGGCTATCCTTTTCTGGCCCCCCCTTGGAATTTGATTTGGTTAGAGGTAAGTGGTGGTTGAAAGGTCGAGCGGAGTACATTTCTTCAAGTAAGTATGGTACGATGGGGACTGGGAGGGGGCATGTTGTAAGTGAAAGGGAGTTTGGTAAGTGGGCTACACTAAGGGAACATTTATTTGCCAAGTCCTGTTATTTCGAAATATTACATGCTGCAACAATGACTTCAGGGAAGAATAATCCTGGAGATGATTAGTCATGTTTCTGTTTGCTGCATAGAAGACATTAGTTTGTCATGTCCCAATACAACTTTTCAAAATGCTTTTAAAACCTAAATAGAAAAGCCTAATGATAATTAATTAATTTCAGAGTATTGAATATATACTTCATCATTTACTGTAGGCCTGACTGATAATGATGAGACAGGAGGGGAAGATTAAGCTGGTCAAGTGTGGTGGGGATCTTGAAAATGTCAGTAGAGCAGGGGGAGAAAGGTACGTATTTGTATTGGGGTGGTGGGCAGTACCTATAATGGGGAACACTCTTTGCTCAGTATGTATTCAGACAAATAATGCACATCAAAACTTCCCTTTTAGATCATATCTTAATACTAATAATTATATAATATCTATTAGGAAAAATGTTTACCTTCTTTTTATCCAATCTCAGCTTGTCTTTTTCCTTGTCATCCTTCTTTTTCTTTTCTGCTTTTGTTTTCTTTTAAACTTATGTAACTTTACTAAAGCCCTTGAAATACATCCAGATCTACCCTCTTTTATGCCTTTCAAATGGCTAGGTCTAAACATCTTTTGTTCCCATTTCCCATCTCTCATTGTGTACTTCTTTTATGCATGGTTATTAGTGGCTTACCTTTACCTTACTATATTTGCTTTTTGTCTTATCTGTTAAGGTTCATACATATTGTTGCAAGTCAATGTGATTTATTTGACCACTGTGTAATATTCTATAGGGGGCTTTATATCCATTTATGCAACTATTCTCACACTAATGGACATTTGAATTATTTCTAGGTTTATATGGAAGGTACTTAAAGCCAGGAGGCTGGATGTAATCACCAAAAACTGAATAGAGAGAAAAGAATCAAGGATGGTGCCCTGGAGTGCTCCATTATCCAAAGGTTGGGGAAGATTAGAAATCAACACAAGACAGTGAGGAATTAGTATAAGAGCATAGTTTCCTGGAAGCTAAGGAAAGACAGTATTATCAAAGGAAAGGGAACAAGAACTGAGAGCTGACCATCAGGTCACTGGTGACTTGAATGGCAGCTTGGGTGATAGTGGAGGTCAAAGTCTGATAAGAGGTGACTGTAAAAACCATCTATTGTCTCTCCTTCCACAAACCCATTCTTTGTATAGAAGCTCCTACTTATCTTCCAAATTTATTTTTCAGGAGCACCAAACTGCTGAAGAAATAAGTTCTAACTCTTCAGTGTGGCGTTTAATCCTGCCTCATCTACTGAGGCTGTGCCATTACCTTCCCTGGGTGACAATGGAGCTATCATCTGTTCCCAGATGTCAAACTCTTGTCAAACTTGGGCTTTTGCTAGAACACCCTTCCCAGGCCCATTTTGTGCTATCATAGAATTTTGAGCATATATTTGCCAGAGTGCTATTGCATTGTAGAATACCTATTTATGTGATTGTCTCCAACAACTAGAATGTGAGTTCCTGGAGGGCGCTGCTCCTCTGGCTTGTTCATCCTCTCCAGACTCATAGTCATACAATGGATTTGCGTTAAGTGTTGTGAAAATTATATGCATAGTCTATTCTTTCAGATAACTTAGTGTAGACAAATCTTAATTCTCTGAGGATCATTTTAAGTTTTGGAACTAGCCACAGGCTGTTGAAGTCTGATGAAGAAGCTGGGGAATATACATTTTTATCAAAAATGAAGTGTAGGGAAAATTAAGCATAGTTGTTTTGTGGTGACACATTTTCTTATATGGCTCATAAAGGGTGCTAAAGTTTACTGACACCGTTTACTGCTTAAGGCAGTTCCAAAGATGAATTCCCAAAAACATTTTAAATAGTGACAACATTGCTATAGTATGTTTGGCTTTTTTGGGTGTCTACTTTGAAGGACAAAGATTTAGTTGTAGCTGTGAGTTCTTGTATCTGTATTAAAAAGCATACCCTTCTTTTATTGTCATATCATATTTTCTGTAGTGAATTGTACAAGCTAAATTTCACATTATTTCTGCATATTTAAGTCTTTTCTTTGTAATTTTATTTTCAGTTCTTCTTTCACAAATTTCATCATTCAATGCAGCAGCTTTTGAAAACTCTATTAAAATTGTTTACTTAAAAAAAGCTATTCATGAGACTATTAACCAAGACCAGATTTAACACCAATTCCAGTGGCTGATCTTTACCCCAAATGGAGATGTGGCCATTTGTTATGATCTTCTGTTTACTGATTCTCAAGCAGTTTTCAATCTGTGTGACACTGATCAAATCCCAGCCAATTTGGGCTAATTTTTCAAGTCACTTTTCATGAAGCAGTGCATCAAATGCTTTACCAAGACCAAATGTGTAACATCTGCTCTCCCTTCCCTGATAATTTTACAATTCTCTCAAGAAGTCAACTACTTTATCAACCATGGAATGCGTTTTATATATTTCCATTAATATTGCTCATGATTCTGTCGCCTTTTAGAATTTCCTCTCTCAACTTTATTTGCCAAGTCTTGATAAAATACTTATTAGTTGGGCATCGGATACAATTATTCTTCCAGTGGTAACACTTTGTGATTCTTGGTTCACTTGGATTAGACCTATATATAATCCTTTCAGCTATTATGATTTAAAACATGCAAGCAAGGAGTCCTGTGTTAGTCATTTTTGTTCATATCCTGGGAGAGATGTTATTGAGACCTGCTGATGGGTATATGTTTTGAGGTTTGAAGTATTCACTCACCTGCTCTTTGTCATTAAATGTTTTTTCCTTAGGTGCATTTTATAGTCCCTATCTTTACCACATGTTCAATGGATATTATGCTTGCAACAATATGCCTCACAGAACAGTAAAATGTCTGTGCATGCACAATAAGTCGAAGCATGTAGCCTGTGGACACAGATTGAAGTTTTTGATTCTCCTGCCATCCCATTGATGTAGGTGAGCTGTGCTTAATAACATTTGCTTTCAAGGATATGGAGGTAATTGCTCTATCCATAAACTGAAAAAAACTCTGTTTTATAATTAATTTCTGAAGCAAATGCAAGAAGAATCCATGTAAATAAAGAATTTTTATTTATTTATTTTCTTTTTTTAGTGAGGTAAACCCTGAGGTCATTGTGTTTACTGATAGCATTCAGCTAATTGAATAAATATGAAGATCCTATATTGAGCACCCTGGCCTTGGTTAAAATGTAATATAACAGATAGTTTATTAGCTTTTATGTATTAACACACTGTATAAGAATAGAATGAGTGTATCAGAGTCACATATATTCAAGCACTGGTTAAGATTTATCAAGGGTTACTCAAGTATTAATTAGCTGACAGCTAGAACACTGGTTTTGACATTCATAAGTTTCTTCTGGTTAATCTTATATACATTATAGATTAGTCAATTTCTCCCTTTTTATATAAAATATTTAGCTTTTGAAGTGTTTTGACATATGGTAAACTTCAATAAGAAAGCAGACTTTTTCAGTTTTGAGAAATGTAAATATATCATTCTGTAAGAAATTCCAAAATGTTGGCTATGGGACAATGGAAACCACATGTAGTTTTTCTCCAAATCTCAATATACAAGTAACTGCTTTCAACACATCTTTTCTGTCTCCAGTTTTAATATTAACTACTTGATTAAATGTTAAACAGAGCAAGGGCCATTCTTGTCAGGCGTCACTAATATTCATATTGTTTCCAAAGGATGGAAAACATTTAGCTTCAAATATTTACCATGTTTTTGTAGCTTAGTGATAATTAACTCATGTTAGCAATACCACCTACTTATAGTTTGAAATTTTAGTGTTGGAGAAACATTAGCTTAATGAAACTGTGATAGTTCATTTATAATTACTAAACAATCACTTCACATTTTTCCTATTTGATCTACAATGTAGAATATCATATTTGAAAATATGTATTAAATGGCACTTTTCTAAACATCAAGGTTAGAATTTGTCTGTTTTCAGTGATATGTTTATAGATATTATAACTGTTCTGTTTATGAAATTACAACAATCTACTGGTGACCCAGTGCTTGTTATTTTAAAGAAATCACCAACATTTCATATGGGGATAGAAGAAATTCACATTTATGTAGCAGATACATTTCTAAGTTTAAATTTTAATTTCATGTGAAAGAAGTCTATATCTAGACAGACTTCTAAGAATACATGATTTAAAGTTAGTAAGACATACTTTATAAATGAAAATATATGCCTTTGGAATCAGTGACTCTAAGTCAAGAAATGGTAGTATGTCAAAGGTAAAATAGAGAGACTCAGAATAAACATGTTTAGTATTTGCTTTCTTTGTATAAATATTTAAGATGTATCAATATATATAAAATGAAGATGAGTACATTTATTCTTTGGGTATAAGTAAAATCAGAAGTCTGCATTTTGTTTTCTATGAAAGTATGGCAACACTTTCTCAAGATGCCAGTCATACTCATGAACACTTTTTAAAAAGTTATTTTGTGGGCCCTCCCTGGTGGTGCAGTGGGTTTAAGCACAACACTGAGAAGCTAAAGCCACTTCCTCATGAGTTTGATTCCCGCCTGCCCCGGAGGTGACCCATATAGTGCGGCATACCTCTCCTGACCTGCCCGCTGCTCCCCTCAGCAGTGTACTTCGTTGATCTATCTGTTCTGCTCCCCACTCTGTCTCTGGTGAAGCCTCTTGCCGCCCCTGAGCCTCTGGCCTGTACCCCAGTTCTGTATGCATAAATAAATAAATCTTAAAAAAAAAAAGTTATTTTGCATAGTGCCAAATTTCACATTTTTCATCACACATTTTATTGCTTTGTTGTTATAGATAATCATGCACTATTTAAATTTTTCTATTTTTGTTAAATTCATGAATCACTTATAAAATCATGGAAATAGTATTAAATCAATACATTCCCTTATACCATGACTTTTGTATATTTGAGATTTTAGGAGCATTTCTCTCATTAATTATGAGCTAAGGCATATTAAAAGATGCAATACATAAACATTGTGAACAGGTGGTCAAATGAAAAGACTGAAAATGGAGCAGAAACTTTCTGGTTTTTAAATAGCAAATAAAAAAGAATTTTTTTTGTTAGGGAAATGTTTGCACCTGTATAAGACATGGATATCCTCAAAGTAAATAATATCATGGATAAAAAGGAACAATGTCCTTGTTACTTCACCAGGCAAATTCATCAACTGTTGGCTAATTCTTAATACAAATATTTTCTAGAATTCAGATGATATGTTTACATTTTGGACTTTAGTCTATTATTATTTTTATCAGTCATCTTATTGAGCAATTTATTTCCCTTTTTTGTTCTTACACTTTCAGTTATTTATCCAATTACCTAGGGTACAGGATTGTGGTGTGAAATATGGGTGGTACCATATTTTGTGTTTTGACCACAGTAATTTGGAACTTTTTGCTTTCATGCTTTTCAGAGTATAGGTTTTATCAAGATGTCAACTCCAGTCTCAGCAATGAAGAAAACAAGTGGTAAATGAGTAAACTTCCATTAGATAGTTTGCTCTAAAAGTTTAGGCAATAGCTATGATAGAAGACTCAAGGTATGGATGAAATTAAGAAACATTTCTAAATAGAATATGCAAAACAAAAATTCTAGCAGATTCAGACTTCCTTATATATATATATTTTTAAAGTTTTATTTATTTATTCATACAGAATTGGGGTACAGGCTAGAGATGCGTAGGGTGAGAGGATTCACCAGAGACAGAACGGGGAGCAGAACAGGCAGATCCATGAAGTACACTGCTGAGGGGAGCAGCGGGGGAGGGTCAGGAGAGGTCTGCCACGCCATGTGGTCACCTCCGGGGCAGGCGGGAATCGAACTCATGGGGAAGTGGCTTTAGCTTCTTAGTGCTGTGCTTTAATCCGCTGCGCCACCAGGGAGGGCCTTCCTTATATTTTTTAAAGTGTAGATTCATTGAGGTAGTTGGTGCTCACTGACTGCCATGCTGATCAAAGCATTAATTAATTTTATATATTGAAAATTCCTAGCTATTTGGCTTTTAGTTAACTTTGAGAATAATTATTCCTTTAGTCCTAGCTAAGAGCGGTATTTGAATTGAAATGCTACGACAACGGGAAACAAAAATGTCTATTCTTGTACAGTTTTAATTTCTTTTGTTATGTCTAAGTGGTTGTTGTAAATACTAAACTCAGAGGGTACCCTCTCAGGGGGCAGGGACAGGATAAATAAAGGAAAAGCCTCCTTGTGCACCCTCTTTAGTTTAATACTAATTAAACTTTGAGAATTTGATTGGAGCAAAAATTCTTAATTTGAAGTTTAGGTGCCCTGGGGGTACTTATGTGAAGCTTCCAGGACCAGGCAGAAGCTTCCAGGTTGAAGTTCATGTTATGATGTTCTCATTCTCTCCTATGCTCTCCTCATCGGTCCCCACACAAAAGGTACAAGAATAGACCCTCCCTGGTGGCGCAGCGGGTTAAAGCACTGCACTAAGAAGCTGAAACCACTTCCGCCTGAGTTTGATTCCGATTTTCGCCCGCCCGGAGGTGACCACATGGTGGGGCAGACCTCTCCTGACCTGCCAGCTGCTCCCCTCAGCAGTGTACTTCATCGATCTGCCTGTTCTGCTCCCCAGTCTGTCTCTGGTGAAGTCTTTCACCACCCCTGAGTCTCTGGCCTGTACCCCAGTTCTGTATGCACACATACACACACAAAAAAGGTACAAGGTACAAGAATGGGGAAGGCAGTGAATAGAGGGCACAGGATAACTCCAGACAATATGGAAAATAAAGGAAGCACTTTTAAAATGAATCTGCAGCTTTCCTGTCGTAAAGGTTATGTGTTACTATACTTTTTAACTAGATTTAGTAAGTAAATATAAATCTATATAGTAAATATACTAAATCTATTTACTATTTACAAAAGTTTGCTACTTTACAAAAGTAAATATAAATTTATATAGTAAATTTACTAAATCGAGTTACTATTTACAAAAGTTTGCTACTTTTGCATGGTAACTTTGAGTTTTTTCTTCTGTGGTAGTGATCCTGAAGTGAAAAAATTTATAAATTCAGTGATTTATTTTCATTTTAATCAAGTCTTAGAGTTAAAGTGTGTAAATTCTACCCACTTACCTATTTTGTATATATGCTGTATATCCATTTTCTACAAATGTGCTAATAAATAAAACATAGATTGGATTGTATTATTTCTAATGTTTTACTTAAGGTAACATTGATCTAATTGATTCCCAGATATGGATGGTTTCTCTTCAGAGGTATGTTGCCACACCACAGTCCCACCAAGACACTAGAATTGATTGCTTTTCTCATAGTCTTGAATTATAAAATTTTAAAACTTTAAAAAAAACTGAAATAGGTTCTCCTAAGGTATACGTAGATATCACGCTTCATTTAAATGTACCTGAGATCACTATAGCCTATTCATATCTAGAAAACTTAGGAGGTAATTTAAAAGTAATTCCTTTGAAGTTTATGCATATCTATACATATTCACATACTTATGCATTATCACTTGCTTTTTTGTTGCCCGATTAAAGTATCTCTCTAGTTAGCAACCTAAATTCTGTTTCCATCTGTAACTGAACTGTATTATTTTCATTACATGTCAGCAGGCAAAATATATGCAGTGACACAGGTAGTGTCATATATGTGCATTTATCTGTTTAGGTGCCTATGAAAGGATGCGCAAAACTGTGAAATTCAGATAATCAGTGGCAAGTGCTTTATTTGGTCTTTGCTCCATATTATGTCATGCTCAGGTATTCCCAGAGAAATTAGCAAGGATGCGACCCCCTCAAGGGCAGAATAGACAACCAAAACCTGCAGAAACAGGGAATGCCACAGAGCTGTGCTTTATGCAGACAGGAGCCTGAGGCCAGCTAGCTGCTTGGCTGCCCCTTGCTTCTGACCAAATCTCTGTGTCTAATGGACTGTGATAGTGGACAATGGATGGGTTGGTGGCTGGTTCACTATGGTAGTGATACCTGTTGAGAGGATCCAAATACTACCTCAATGAAAAAACACAGCACAACACAACACAAATCACTGTGCTCTGCTCTTGAAACCAGCTGGACTATTCACATACTTTGCACTAGAGTCGTGAAGAGTGATTAACAGAGTGGGTGTGTGGCTTATAGGAAGCACTCATTTCTAGGGGTAGTGTTTATGGCATCCTTTTCTGGAATGTTCTGTACGTCATTGGCTTTTTATGTTACCACTTATAAATTCCTAAAAGCAGGGGATATTGTTTAGTCTTCCTTGGGCACCCAATGTCTGCCTCCTTTTCTCTCTCATTCCTCTCTTCTCTTGTCCCACTACTCTCTCTATCTCCCTCTGTCCCTTCTTTCTTCCTAATGTCTCCCTCCCTGTATTTCACTCAGTTATTTTAAAAGAATTTTGGTGGCATTTTGTATAAAATAGTAAATGGACAGTAAAATATTCTTCATTTGAGACTTGGTGGAAATATATATATATATTTAATTTTCAAATAGACTCTAATCTGAAAATGGACAATATGTGAGGAAATGTGAAAATGGGAAGGCATCCTAGCAATCACCTATACAATGTCTTACCTTTCCTAAGAAAAGAATTTTGTTTCAGGCAGAGTTGCTGAGATCAGAGAAATAGAGTGTAATAATTGTATAATTGTATAATAATTGTAAGTTTTCTTATTATAAAAGCAGTATATTATAGAAAAAAATGACTCATAATTCTATATCTAAGAGATCACCGTTATCATTTTAATAACATACCTGTCTTTTTTCTAGACCTATTACAATGCATTTTTGTCATATTAAAACTATTTAGTTCATACATGAAGTTTTAAAATAAACATAGCTTTGTTAGTTTTCTAAAACGGAAACAAACTACTATAAATATTTCCAACAGTGGAGAGAGATAAAAAGAAAAAAATAAAATATATCATTTGCAATCTCACTATCTAGAGGAAATCACTGGTCAGAATATTAAAAGTTATAAGATATATTAAAAGTGCAGTTTTAAAACATAACATTATTCCAAATGTTTGTTGATAGATATTAACAGGGTTTTATATTTTTTACTTCTATACCAATAAATATAGCTCTATCCCACAATTTTCATTGTGATCTATAAATCTTAATTTATATAAAAATTTTGTGTTGCATAACATACTATTTTTTTTCTCTTGCAAACTACTATAATACATGTCATTTTATAATATGTAGATATTTGTGTACATCTTTCATTAGTTTCTTATTCCAGAAGTGGTGTGGGATCAAAGACGAATATTTTTATATTCCTACCAAAACTTGTGAAGTGTCTATATCCTTATGAATCTTGTCAACACTGAATACTATAATTGGATATATGTATTTATTTTGTATTTCTTTACTGTCTATTGAGGATAAATATTTCTCAAGTTTATATCAGTTGTTATTTTCTGTTATGAATTGCCTGTTTGTCATTGGCCAAATTTGCCAGTATTTAAATTCAAATATTTCCTGCTAAGTATTAAATATTACCAATTTTGCCACATGTGTGGCATGTTGAATTGCATTATAGGCTTCAGTTTGTATGCATTTTTATATCTCATTTTGTGTGTGTGGAGAAATAACGTTTCAGGTGATCAATTATGTAAACATTTCAGTTTTGCTTTTTAAAAAATATTCCTTCACTTATATTTTCTCCTACTATGTTGGTTGCTTATTTAACATACAAATGATTATATCTGGAGTTCATTTTCATGCAAAATGTGAAGTAAAAGAAAATTTCTTTCTAATATCACTTAATATGTAACTTTGTCATTACTTCATTTAAAATTTTATCATTCTTTTTCTTTAAGGTCTTCATCATTAGCACCATATTTTATAAAAACATAGTAAATATCTATGCATTTTTCTAGGACATTTATGGTTCCATTTTGACATTGAAATCATTAGTTTATATGAAATTTATTTTGGTATATTGTATAAAATACGATTTAACTTAGTTTTCTCTAAATTGTTGGTCAGTTTAATCAATGCAATTGTCAAATAATTCCTACTTGGTCATTGATTTCATTGTATTTAGTTTTTGTTGTTGCCAATGACATTTTTTTTCTTTTTCTCTTTATTGAGTTACCATTGGTTTACAATATTGGATCACTGATTTTAAATCTTATTGTTATAGCATAATACTTTCTTATCACTATTTGAATATGTTTCCGGATTCTCTGTTCTGATCCATTAATTTTTCTGCTTTTTCTAGTACCAGGTCCTTATTTCAGATTCAGATTATTTATATTTCATAATTTCAGATATGCAAATTTATAAATCACTTAACAATCATAAAACTTTCCTTAAATTTTACTGGTTTTGTAGTGTAAATTGACAGTGCATTGTCCTTTGTCAATAGTTTTCCTGTCCTGTAATGATTTGAAGCATTTTTTCCCAAGCTTGTTGATCATTTGAACTTCCTTCTCTGCAAACTTCACCTATATGTCTTTTACCTATTTTTGGTTTTGGCTGTGTCTTTTTTTATAACCTATAGATATTAATCCTTAATCTGTCATCTGCATTGCAAATATTTGTGCAAATCTATTGTTTACTTTTGTCATACCTTTTACTATATATGTCATCAATTATATTTATAAGGTTTACCTATTATTATCCAGCATCTACATTTATCTACTAGCCAAAAAATCCCTTTTCCCTGCTAGTTGTACCTATAATCTCTTATGATTTCTTTCAAGATATGTGTTATTTTAAATTTACATTAAGGCTTTAACTCAACTGAATTAACATTGCTACAGACACCTCCATTCACACATACACGAAGCAGGTAATTAAAACTCACTAAGAATACAGAATCGTAGGTTTCTGTGGGAATACAGTAAGTATTGAAGAGATAAATTTAAGCAGACTAGAAATAGGCTTTGGGGGAAAATAACATTTTAATTAAAACATATGGGTATTCAGGAGTTAGAACAGTGAGTGAAAGGAGTGGTGTGGGGCACTTCAGGTAGACAGATTATAAAGATTAAGTATCTTGATGGAAGGCAAGAAGAGAAGGAAGAGAAGAGCATGGCATTTTCCCAAACAAGGGCCAGTAGGCTGAACCATAGAGCTGAATTGGCAGAGTTGAGGGACCAGTTAAGGCAGGATGGGTACAAAGGCTCAAACCATGAATCTAGGGTCAAGAACTTGGTCATTAACCAAAGGTCAATGATGAGTCACTTAAGATTTTTTTTTCTACTGGAGAGAAGAATTGTGGAAAAATCTGCATTAGGCTTATTTTTTGGAAAAAATAACTGATTCTTGCATGTTGAATAAACAGGAACAGAGCAAAAACAAGTGAAAATACTTCTGCATTAGCCCAGGTGAGAGACAAAGTGTTGACTGAAAAAGAAGAGGATTTTAAAGATGATCAAGGATTAGAATAGATAAGATTTGGTAATAGATTGAGTATAGGGAGTGAAGAAATGGAAAAGTCAAAGAAAACTCATAGTAAGGAGGTTAGCTGTTTGAATAACGCTGCTTTTTAGAAGCATTCGGGATACATGAGGAGGCTGTGGGAGAGGATTCAATTCTGGACCTGTTAAGATGGAAAAACTAGGCGATAGATATGAAAGTCAGGGACATAAACCTATGAACCCATGAGTAACTCCGAAGAGAATCTGAGCTTGAGTCAAAAGTTGGGGGTTGATGATGTACAAATGTAGCTGAAGTGATGAGATTGTCTTGTAAAAAGAGTACAAAGTGCGAAGAGAAGTGAGTCCAGGGAAGACCTGTGGGGCACCCATGTTTAATGGCCAGAAAAGCACAGGGATCCTTGCAAACAACTGAACAGTGAAATCAAATTTGTAGGAGTAAACTCAGTGATTTCTTGGGAAGTAAGGAAGCGTGTGCCCGAAGGAGATACTAGTTACCCGTGTCCATGTTTCTATGTGGTCAAGTTCAGACTCCTGGGTCGTGACTACCAGGTTTAGTGATAAGGAAGCCTTGTATGAAATACTTCCTGAGGATGAGGTAGCTTTGTGAATACCTTGTAGGAAAATGGGAATTATGGATAAAGAGTTGAAGTTAATTCTTTTTTTTTTTTAAAGATTTATTTATGCATACCGAAATGGGGTATAGTCAGAGGTGCAGAGGTGGCGAGAGGATGCACCAGAGACACAGTGGGGAGCAGAACAGGCAGATTGGCAAAGTACAATGCTGAAGGGAGCAGTGGACCGGTCAGGGAGGTCTGCTGCACCACATGGATCACCTCCGGGGTGGTGATCACCTCCGGGGCGAGGGTCAGCTCTGGGGCGGGGGTCAGTTCCGAGGCGGTGATCAAGCTCGTAATGAAGCTTAGCTTCTCAGTGCAGCACTCAACCCCGAAGGGCCCCCGAGGTTAATTCTTTTAAGAGGTTTCACTGTGAAGTGAAGGAAAAAGAGCAGAAACTTGAGGATACATTGGAGGAGACCCAGAGCACAGAGAGAGGAATGCTTGCTCAATATAAAGAGGTCAGAAAAAGAAGAAGGGCAAACTCATGTGCAAGTTGGCATGCAGATGTGATGGCTAGATGTTCAGGTAACTTCTGTATGTTGGAAGTATGAGATGAGGCGTACCACTGACAGAGAGACGTGAAGGCACCTGGCCAGACGTTGAGAAGCAGAAGGTGGCGTGCATGGGTGCAGGACCTGGGGGAGTCAGCTGACTGGACTTCTTTATGAAGTGAGGCAACTTTCTGAGATTTATATATTCACATAATTTGAACTATTTTTACATAAAATCTAGGTAGGGGTATCTATAAACAGTTTACAATCTCCATTATAAACTCTTAATAGTCACATAAAAAACACAAAACTTTGATGAATAGACTAGTCTTACTCTACTATGGTGTAAAATCAACATCCACTGAAAATCTAGAAAACTGGGTCTATATCCCTAAATATATCCTTAAATATATGATATACACAAAAACTTATTTTTTTCTTTCCTTATTGCATTGCCAGAGAATTTTTCTTGGGGAGGGACAAGGCTGGATGGAAAAGCCTCTGGAGTCTGGATCCCAGAAAGTTGTTTGAAAACTAGCTTTGCTCACCACCAACATTCCCCAAATAACCACAGACAAAATGCTATTGTTCAGCTTCAGTTTTCTCATCTTTAAAAAAAATAAAATCCAGTTCACTGGGTTGTTGTGAGGATTGAATGAAGTGTTATTTGTAAAATATCTACAACAATGTTGGCACTTAGTATTCAGTTAGATGAGTCATTTATTTATTGTTGGTTTGCTGGATTTAAAAGATGGATTAACAGGGTTCCCACGAATGATCTCTTATTCCCTTGTGCAACCAACCTGAAAATCCTCATTGAACACCTACTAGTTACTAGGTGCCCATAAAGAAGAGCGAAGTCAATTGTTGCCCTATTAATCTTTATACCGCACCTAAGATATGTTTTCAGTTGCTAGAGTTTGCTAGAGTCAATCAGTTGCTTATCTGAATGAACTATGCAATATTTTAGACTAGTGACCAGTATAAAAGAGTTACTTAATACATCTTCTTTCCCCCCTCCTCTTCTCTCAAGATTAGATACTGGCAATCCCAGCTTTGTGCACAATTGCATGTACAGAAATCTGATTTCAGATTTACAGTTTCAGAATTACAAGTAGCTTATGATAGGTGAGGAAAGAAACCTTTGAAAGGCACTGCCTTCTTCCGGGAACTGACCTCTGGGCACAGACTTCCAAGGCATTTGCCTGTTTTGCCCTAAATAGCATCCCTGACGTGGTGTAAAAGTTCCACATCTTTCTGTGACCTGTCAGTGTTTCCTGTGGTTTCGCCTCAGGGATATCCTTTCCATTTCTAAAAGCTGTTTCTGAGCTCGTATCTGTTTTAGATTTCTCAAGTTTCCTTGAAACAGAATTTTTTCTTACTAAAATGCACAATATGAGGTCCACTTTTTCTTCTGGCTCACTAAGAAGAGTATCAGAGTGTTCTCTGGAGTGCAGAATTGGTCACTTTCATAGCATGGAGCTGTGATGTTAGCGGTTCCTCTGTTTTTTGTCTGTCAGTGAATTCAAATGTTTGCTTATTTTACAAAATTTAAAAAATTATGTGAATGGATTTTCATTGTTAAAAATTAAAATACACAAACTCAGAGTACAAGATGTGAAGTGTCTTACTTTATGTCTCTTTAACCCTGGGCAGGAATTTTAGGTCCTCACCCCAGTGAGATCCACAATTGGCCTCGTCTGGAGTGTTTTACCACTTACAACTGTTCAATCACTAAATCTCTTCAATTCTCCTAGATATATTTTGAACACACATTCACTTCTCTTCACCCAGTTCTAAGACATTACCAATATTGGCCAAGACCATTGTTAGACTCTCCTAAATGCTTTTTCCACCTCATGTGCCCCCACCTCAGCTATCTTTTTGCAATACACATCTTAAAACTTTCAGTAGCTTTCTTTCACACATGCACACAAGTCAAACACACAATCCTTCACCTTGTCTATAGGCTTGGCTTGTCTTTCCAGCCTTGTGTACATTGCTGCCTTTGTGCTTATACTTTAGTCAAACTAATTCTCTTTAAGTTCCTGCCTTAGGACATTTGCACAAACATGGCCTGATAGAGATGTGTTTTTATCTCCATGCATGACCTTACTTTATTCATGTCCTATCTTTATATAATTTTTCTTAGAAATATTTTCTTTGACTCCATAGGCTATGCCTTGAACTTCTGTGTAATGTTCATAATACCTGGACTTAGTTAATACCTAGTTTCTGAGGGACACTGCATGCTCCCTGGAGCAGGTACACAGGGGCTGCTCACCATATATTTGTAGAGTATATAAATGCAATTGAAACTTTGGAATGGTGAAAATTCTCTAAAATTCTTCTTTGGCTTCTATCCAAGAAGAGATGATCTAGTGTAAATATGGACAGATGAGACAGAATAAAGCAACAGAAAGTGAAAACCTGGTAAAATTAGGGCAGAATAATTTTCTATCACTTCTCTTGGATTGGGTTTCACCAATGTCCCAGTAAAATGGGGTTAATAACTGAATCACACTATTGTTAAGTTAGAGTTATTTTTCATTTATTACATAAATACTAATATAATTTAATTACAGGATTATATAGCTAATTATTCAGGACTTAATTTTGAGAAAGTAATTGTTTAGAAAGTTGAATGTAATTTATTCCTCAGCATAAGTTTATTTATCAGATAATCCCTTTATTGTCCTTATAAAGATCAGGTTAAAATAATTCCTTAAATTATTCCTCAGGACAGATTCTTGACACAGTCTCAACTCACTTATTTTAATGGTTGCACCTGGAATAATTTTCATCCCATTGATGCTTCTTCATACAATCAAACCAACAAAACAACCAATCACTGGGAAGTAATGAAAACAAAATTTCTTACCTATTCTTATTTTTTCTTTAACATTTTCCAACTTACAAAGTGAATACAATTGAAGCTAAAGTGATAAAAACTTTGTAGGTTTTGAATGATGGAAGCTAGACTATGACCTCAGTCATAATTATAGCACTGTTAAATTGAGAACATAATTTAAGGATTTAGCCTTTATATTTAAATTTTTAGGGTTTTGTATAACTGCAAGAATTTGTAAACAATTATGACATTCTAAAGAAGAAAGAAATTAAAAGTAAATGGTACTGCTAACTTTCTTCTTATATTTAGCATCTCTGGTGGAGGAGTACAAATTTAGCTCCAGAATTCCTTATGACATGCAAACACAATATACCAGGAAAGACGCTGATGACCATACTTGCTCTTTAATCAGCAATGCTGGTTACAGCAGAATTTATAATCAGTTGAGAGCTTGACAGACTGACAACAACCTCTCTGCTTCCATTTTTATCTTCTTGATTGCTTATTTATTGCAGAAGCATGCTATTTATTCTTCATAATATGCTAATCATAATTACTAAGGAAATCGCTGGTTAGCCTGTCTGGCATTAGGTGATCAAAAGAAAGCCTAAGATGGAAACAAAAACAAAAGGAATCAGTATGGAGCACACTTTGATATCATTATGATTTGGTTTTTACAAATTATTATTAACAACTTGACTAAAAAATTTCACCTAGATATACAAGGCCACGTTGTTGCAACATGCAGATTAGAGTTTGTACCAACATATGAATAATTGAGAAAGTTCCCACAGAGGGCAGTAATAAATAGTGATCACTCTAACCAGAGATAGTCAGTCTTAGGTTAAGCTCTGAATCTTCTGGGCTTCTCTATTTGCCTGTTAGTTTTTCAGTTTCTTGTTCATGTTAGGTCTGTCTCTATTTTTCCTTCTCCACTCTTACATGGAACATTTCAGTAGAAATCTAATTTTTGTATTGTTTACTCTTGAGATATTTTTATTTATTATTTAATTTATTTGAATTGAAGTACAGCTGTTTTCTTCCCTGCTTAATTTTGAACATCACCACTTTTTTTTTTAAGTAAGGGGGGCTACCCTAGTGTCTTTACAAATAGACTATTGTCTACTTTGCCTTCTGGCAAACTGAATTTTGGACTTAAAATGACCATTGTTATGGAGGAAACAACAAAACCCTGACCCACAGT
Organism: Condylura cristata; assembly: GCF_000260355.1. Taxonomy (NCBI): domain Eukaryota; kingdom Metazoa; phylum Chordata; class Mammalia; order Eulipotyphla; family Talpidae; genus Condylura; species Condylura cristata. The sequence continues at coordinate 30,163,859 of NW_004567115.1, forward strand.
TACAGCAGAGAAGCAGGAGAGAGCTTCAGAGAAGGTTTAGAAAATATTTCCCTTTTATAAGCCTGTAAATTGAAATAACCCTTAAAATATGTAGTAATATGCTTACATTTTAAAGATACTAGGGAAATATGAAAAAGATATTTAAAATGAAATACAATGAGGTAATTTTCAATCATTTTGCATGTAATTCTTTCCATATAGCTCTATACAAATCTGATTTATGGGGAAAATTTAACTAACAAAATAAAATTGAACTTTTACAAATAATAATTTGTAAAAACCAAATCATAATGATATCAAAGTGTGCTCCATCCTGAAACAAAGGAAACCTGATCATCAAAGTACCATGGTTGTCTTACACCCAATCACATTAAGAAATTATTTGGAATCCTTGGATACTAAGTTCCCAAACACATGTGATTGTCTTTGCAATTCTTGGGTAGCAGTTTTATTCCAAATTACATGGAAGTTGGAGAACTGACTTGGGGGGGGGTGGAGTTGGGAGATTTATAGAAAAGGAAAGTCCTTACATGTGCTTGAGATTGTAAGTAGAACTTTTTTTTTTTGAAGTTTGCAACACCCTGGAGTAGTGAAATGGAATGGAATGATTTAGGTTGAATGTGAAGAAAAGACTAAAACTTCTAAGAAATGAGCTCCACTACATAATGGTGTCTGATAGGCCCAGTGGCAGTCCATTGTAAAGGTAACACTCTCAACAAAGACTTTGTTTTCAGGAACAAAATGCAATTATCCAGTTTTCACTTGTTTTATACTATGCTAAGCATAAGAGTGAATATAACTTAGTACCAAGAGACTAGTTAGTCTTAACTCTGTCCCTTATTAAAAATAAGACTTTGGTAAAACGATAAAGGTTTATTTACATAGGGGAATAATAATACACCACTGGTTGTTGTGAGGCGCAGAGGAGTTAACAGATGTGAAAGCGCTATATAAACACTAAATGAAAAGTCTGTGAAGGTACAAACCTGAATCCTTTTCTTTTTTTATTTGAGCAAAACTAATTTATCAGGAGCCAATAACTTATTTCATATTCTTCTGAAATTTAATATTTCTAAGGATGTTTGTTGTCAGAATGTTATTTCATCAAGGGGTAGGGTATGTGGGGAAGTTAAAGACACAGTCTTAGGGATTAGTGTTTACTAGTGGTGTGGTTTAATGGTTATGCTACTTGTAATGTACCATCACATTTAAAAAATTCACTAATTAGTTTTCTGGAGGTAATTTTGTATTACTTGCCTTCAATTCTTCAATTTTTTTTTTTGGTCTGGTGACTTTAATCTTTGGGAACACTAACCATTAACTCTTCTGAATGCTAGATCATTCTTTTGTAGATTTCAATGTCAAGACCACTCAACCTTTTTTTCTCATAAGGAAAACTTTCCAGATCTTGGAATCAAAAGTGCTGAAAAGAAAATTTGGCATTTACATTGTGATTTACTGAGTCAAAACATAAAACTGGTAAATTAAGTGAAAAAAGGAACTCAACATTTTTGGGGTCAATTTAATTTTGTTAATAAGAAACTGTTAAAAATGGTTATGACTATGTGTGGTGAATTTTAAAAAAATATTGCATAGAATATAAATGGTTCTTTTCCTAGGCATGTAGAACATAGTCCCTTAAATTCCTTCTGGTTCTGTGCTGAATGTCTTTTTCTTCAGATATTTGCATTTTATATATCATGATATGTTTTTCCTATTGTGACAAGTTTCTGAACTCTCCTGTCATCTTGATTCACCCTATGTGAATTTTGCTGGCTGAAAGTTTGCATATAAATATCAATCTGTTTCATTTTATTTGAGTATCATGGTCCCTTTCCATCAGAAAATTAGGTTCAGATGACAACTTTCCTTTAGTTATTATATCCCTCTTTATTATTTAGCAAATATATTTTGGGTATAAAGAAAAAAAATTTCTAAGGGCTTAATAATGTATAGAGAGATGTGTTTTGTTGTCTCATAGAAAATGTTTCTAGTTCCCAAGAGACTATAGTCATTTAATTTGTTCATAGTAAATGTTGAGAATGTGAAAATACTTTTGCATCATCAATGACTTACATGAAATACTACATGAGCATAATCTTACATTAATATTGACAAAATAGAACCAGTTTATATATGTTTATGCCACATTTGGCTTTTTGAAATAAAATGGGATGAATTAAGTTTTAGAAGAGTAAGTGTGATTACTAGACATGATAAGAATTGGCTATGATTATTTCCCCCAAGCTTTTATACATATCACATGCTTCATTTTAAATGTTTGTTTTTGGTTATATTTCTACCATTCCTACCACCCTATGTATGATTGTACTAATCACTTCTAGTTATTCTAGATGACCTACTTAGTGGTCCTTTTCTGACTTATTAAGATGGTTTGGAATGTCATGTTTTGTATTTTACTTTTTGTGTGTGGCAAATTGATTGCTTCCTTAAAGGGATGCTAGGTGTCAAATATGTAAATATTCTTACTATATTCTGAATACATTATTCTTACTAGTGGGAGAACTCATGATTTTTTATCTTAAAGAAAGAATATGAAATGAAAAAATGACATGAAGGGAATAATAGAATATAAATTTTATCAGTAGAAATAGACAGTTAAATGGAAAATATGATAAAAGAAAAAAGAAATAGCAAAACTGTTTGGTTCCAGGGAGCTATTTTAGTATACAATAGAAAATATTATGTAGCGTGAAAGAGAAAGAAGCATTAAAGTTGTGAATATAAGTAGGAAAAAATAGCAAAAGGAAAGATATAGTTTAGGCCATGGAAGAGTAAAATGCCGAAGGCTATAAGGAAACAAGATCTATTTTAAAATTCAAGAAGAGTATTAAAACATTTGATGCTTTAAGGATAATTGAATTGTGAAAACATAGGAAAAGATATACAAAAGCAAAAATACTTAAAAAACACAACATTTATTGTGTTTCTTTTCAGATTATTTCTATTTTTGAAAACTGGTGGTAATCAGATTAGCACAACAAAGTAATGACTCAAAGGTATGATTTAGGTTCATAGAGTTTAGGTGTTTAGGCTGATGCCATCAGAATGAAAAAGGAAACGATTAAAGACATTATCTAAAGGTAAAGATCCAATCGCCACATGTATTTGAAAGGAAAGTTTCTTATTATAACACCAGCTGTCTTAATGGTTTTCTAGAACTTAATTGTGGTTAAGCAGCACTCCCGCTGCTGCCGTAGGAGTTATAGCCAATAACAGTGTATTGACATTTATATGGTTATGATGCTCTGACCTGAACTTGCTTAACCAATGCCCTCGGAATCCAAGTGTTTTACATTCACTGTAATGCCAAGACAAAATAGCAAAGTTGATTAAATACAGTTAGATGTTAATATAAAATAATAAAGTACTTCATATAATGCTGTTCCTGACAATTTGTTTTCCACATTGAGTAAGTGGATGCAATTTCTAGAAAAATAGCCCTTCATCTTATTCTCCTAAAGTTAGGCAGCATGAATAATTAGCCTTTACTAAACAGTTATTAAAGCTTCACTCGCCTTGTAAATCAGTTAAAAAAATGAGGAGCAATAGGAGAAAGTAAGATTAGAGTTTTAGAATGTTTTTTGTGTAGTTTAAGCTAGTAGGTCTCTAGGCTTTTGTATTACTGTAGTAGCTGATGAAATTTGATTTACTTAAACCTTCTTTAGACATTTTCACCCTCTAATGCCTTAGACTCAGTAAAAAGTTGAATATTTACTCACTGTTCTGTTAAGAATTTCTCTAAATCAGGGGTTTTCCTTACTTTCTTATACTGTGATAATAAAGGTATTAATGGATGCTTTCATTGATGGGCTCCCTACTTAAGGAAAATGAAAACTAAAAATGATTCTGGTTCTTTAAAAGTTTATCCCTATGGCACCATCGTGTAAGCATACATATGGGACAGTAAAAATGGAAGACGACACATTAAATGACATTATTATAAAATGCAATACTCTTGGAATGATCCCTTATTAAATTAGGCTCTATGATCTGAGATGAATTTCCCCGATCCCTAATCCATCACTGGAGAAATATTAAAAGATAGGTCTCAACTGGTATTAGAATCGCACTCAGTCTCTACTTTCATTATTTTGAATTAGGGTGCTACTGGGGGAAAGCCTCTTAATGAGAATTAGAGTGATTCACTGGCCTTCTTTTGGATTTTGACAAGTAAAATATTAACTCTTCAGTCACAGCTGTCTGAATTAAAATACTTGGCAGCCGCAGATGCACAAATTAAATTGGCCTTTATGTTTCCATATTGCTGACCTCCTTAGAGGCAAAAACATCAAACCCAACAATAACAAAAAAGTCACAGTGTGTCATTTCTTGGAAGAAAATATATTTATTGAAGTTTTTATATTTGTTCCAGTTTTAACCTATAATTGAACAGCTCTAGGATATTTTGAAGTGGAGTTTTGCTTTAATTATGAATTACATAAACTTTAGCTACACATCAGTTATTCTAACCCATTAACTCGGTGGTAAACTAATCAGGGGAGTTCTTTTGGATTTTCTTACCTGTTTAAATTCTGTTAATGGGATGTGTGAGCTGAATTTGAGTTCAACATCAATAAGGTTAAACAATTGTTTCCT
>NW_004567115.1:30173478-30211717 GCF_000260355.1 Condylura cristata
ACCTCGAGTCACAAAGTCTATTATTACCTTTGGATATCCATTGATTGGCACGTAAGCAAAGTTAAAAGAACTGACTTTTGGGGATGTTAAAAAAAGACTAACAGGATGTAAAGTTAGGGGAAATTTTTCCTAAAGTGCTAAAAAAATTAGAAATTTCTGCATCTGTATAATAAAAGCAAGTAGATGAGAAAAATAAATAATGCTATTTAAGCTTGTGATATAGTTATTTCATTTAAAATTGTTAAGAGAATCATTAATAATATTGATACAATGGAATTTTTCACTGTTAATATTTTACAAGTGGATACAAAAGATTTACTATTTCTCCAGTTTTGATTTTATGACAACCACTGACTACTTTTAATCTTCTACTAAGTCAACAGGGAAAAACAATTCGGTTGATGGAGTTAATTTTATAGAGAATTTACAAATGCCAAACTGCTGTATGTTGCTCATTAAATAGAAGCTGTGTGCTGTTTGGCTTATTGGACAGTGATCACACATTTGTTGATAACGATAACGTTTTAGATGATAAATGTTTAATTTTCAAGCTGATTTTTGTTCATGTAATTTTTTCCTGATTTAAATTTCAAATTGATACCCATATCAACACACTGAACTTCAGAGTCATTAAAGGTAGGAAGAGAAGAAATGCTAGCTTCTCATTTGTAGCAATGATGATATATACTATCCTTCCAATGAAGAACTATACCCAATATGAACAGCTACAAATACATAGAGAAAATGAGACTCAGTCAAGGGATGCATGAACAATATGTCCAGCGCAAAGTCAAAATTTCAGCAAGTAAGGAAACGGACAAGATTATGTGCTGCTTGTTTCTTATGGCAGCAGAAAATCTATGGCTCTTCCCTTTGAAGTGTAGTTGGCCATTTCCCTTCTACTAATGGAGGCAACATTGAGAAAGACATGTTCCCAAAGGGGAGGCCGTGAGCTGTGTAATGTGTAGACGGTTTCCTTTCAGGTCAGGCTCTATGCCCACCAACTACCTTGCTCTCTGATGAGTGATTATACTGCCTCCTTTAAAATAGACACACCTGACTATGTAATAGAGGACTCACATGCTACAAAAAATACGTGCATGTTTGTTCTGTGTAAATTCATACCTTAGTTCATGGTTTTAAAAAGTAACCAGCAAGTGGCTTTTGTTCCTGATATCTGATAGACACATTTCATAAACAGTATATTTTAGAGCTGAAATAGGTTTTAGTGCTTTATCTTGTCTACACTCTTAAATCTGAAATTCCATTTTTAATAACATAATAGATGATCATCTTATTTTGCCACAGATAGTTGAATTCAAGGATGATGTGATTTTATTTTGCTCATAGCTATAGCAATATCAGTGATCATATTTTGTTAGAAATAGAACCATCTATTAAGGATCAAGTAGTCTCAAAGTGATCCTTAATGTCAGGATTCAATTCTGGAAAATGCTGTGTATAACTTTGTGGTTCAGGCACATACATTTATTTACCTAGGAGAATTTATCATACAGATTCTTGAACAAAAATTTAAGCTATATGAAGCCACTTGTAAAATGTGAAACTGAACAAAGGATTAATGCTTTATAGACAGGCAGATGAGAGAACAACACAGTGAGAAGAGTAAGAATAAATAGTGAGCTATTAGGAGAAGAAATCAGGCCAATATCATCCTGTGTAAAGAGTTGACCGGATATATCACCTGTGATGTCAGCGGTAACTTCTGAAAACTCATTTCTTTTCGTTAAGATGAGGAAACATGATAAAGGCTGACATAAATGATTCCACATCATATTAAGTAGCATGGAAGAATTACAATGTCTGCATAGAAGGGGAAACATGGCATTTACTTTGAATTTGCAAATTTCAGCTCATCCAATAATGTTTCCAATTTTTACATGTCATTTAAGGGAGTGCACAATTATGTCTACATTTAACAATTAGATTCTTTATTATAATAAGCAGTGCTTCACTGGATATAATAAAATATTTTTGAAAATTTTATTCTTAGAGATTTTGGAAACCAAACCATTGCTAATCGTTTATGGTGGTAGAGATTAAACAACAACAACAACAACAAAACTTAACAATTATAAATCCTAAAGAAAACATTTCCAAAACAACCAAGTAGGAATATCCTGAATATATGCATTGAATTTTGTTCTTTGCCAAAAAATAAAACAGTGAATAGATACAGTTTCCTCTTCCCATATTTGTTAATTTTATTTATTTATTATTTTGTTTTTGAGCATGTGAAACATTAACATATTTCCAAAAGACAGAACTGGTTGGAAGCTATTTTCAGGGTGGTAATATCTCTGCCCCCTCACTTCTGTTATCACCTTCCCTCATTCCTACCCCTTGTAGCCACCCAGTTTCAGTAGTTTCTGGTTTATCCTTGCTCTGTGTGTGTGTCTTTTAATAAATGAACAGGCACATTCATATTTTGTTATCTTTTCTTCCTTTTTATAAAAATATACTATCGGGGCCCTCCCTGGTGGTGCAGCGGGTTAAAGCACTGCACTGAGAAGCTAAAGCCGCTTCCCCATGAGTTCGATTCCCGCCTGCCCCGGAGGTAACCACATGGCGTGACAGACCTCTCCTGACCCGCCCGCTGCTCCCCTCAGCAGTGTACTTCGTGGATCTGCCTGTTCTGCGCCCCACTCTGTCTCTGGTGAAGCCTCTGACCACCCCTGAGCCTCTGGCCTGTACCCCAGTTCTGTATGCACAAATAAAATAAATTTAAAAATATGTATATATACTATCGGTCCCCTTTCACATTTTTTTTTAACTTTAACAATGTCCTAGAAAGTCTATAACATCAGATGTTAGAAATTTTCCTCCCCCTCTCCCTTCTCCTCCTCTACCTCTCTTCTATACTCCACTCTGGATATACCACAGTTATTCAACAATTCTCCTATATGTGAAGGTTAGAATCTTTTTAATATTTTGCAGTTTAAACAGTGATACAATGAATAACCTCATGCATACATATTTTCATATTGTTGAAAACTTTAAGTAACTTTTGGATAAAAGCTACTTATTTTTTACTCTGGATTTGAATTTTGAAGTAGATTTAAGTGTAACAAAAAATTAGGTCCTGCCCTTTCAGTTGTATGACATAACAAATGTCACAAGCAATCGATTTTTTTAAATCCTAGTCTTTCTTTGCTAAAGATTCCATCATAGGAGAACTGTCATGCTTCTCTTGTTTCTGATGACCTATTCTGACTTTTCTGTTGATATCTTGCTGTTATTTTGCTAGTACCTGTAGATTGAAAAGGAGACAGAAGAAGAAGAGGAGAAAGAGAAAGAAGAGGAGGATGGGAGGAGACAGAAGGGGGAGAGAGGAGAGAAGGAGGAAGACAAGGGGGAGAAGGAGGAGGGGATTTCTTGTTTGCAGTGAGAAACCATGCAGATGACATTTATTTGGTAGTGGTTTTAAAAGCTAATCCCAAACTGGCTATGTGAAGTTTGAGTAGATTGCTTTCATTTATGACATTTTGCACACTAGAAAATGTGACTTTCTGTGAGTCGGAAAAATATTAAACTTTAAATATTAAATATTAAAAAGTCCCATAAGGACTTTTTTATCCTATTATTCAAAACCTTTAGGGATGAACCAGAATGGAGCAGAAATTTCACTACAACTCACTTCACAAAATATTTAGCTAACCAGTGGGGCTGTCCTTAAGGGCATATACCAAATGAAAAGTTACCCAGCGGGCAGATATGACCCTACTCAAGTTTTTATTGTGTCTTCAGGCAAAATAGTGGGACCATATTACCTAAGTTAACATGAATATATCTAAAATAAACAATGTGCATTAATATCTGTATATAGTTAAGTTGTATCACAAAAGAAAACTACTATGTAACATAACAGAAAATAGATTGTTAGTTTGGCAACTGTAATGCATTAGGAAGGTGGTTGAACAAAAAAGTGACATAAAGACACATGCAAATGCCAGAGAAGTGATCTTTGTGTGTTGTAAGCTCTGCCTCAGGGTTTCTTCAGTGCTCTGTTCTTCAGAATATAGACTACATGTGGGTTATGAAGGTCTGGAGTTTACAAAGGGACATGCTCCAGGGAGAGAGGAACAATACTTCAGCTTCACAGTGGTCTAGGACCTCATATTGAAAGTTTATGCTGTAATACAGAGTCTAATTTTATCAGTTGGTTTTCCGTGAAGTCTGAAATACAGTATAAAGAGGATCATTGGTTGCATTTTTGACTATCTGGTTCTGGAAAGGTGTGATTTTTAGTTTTTGGGTAGATGTTAAAATAAGCTCCTTGAATTTGAGAGTCAGGGGCCAAAACCTGCTGATGCTACAGAAACATTGTCACCTTTTTTTTTTTTTACTATTTTTTAAAGATTTATTTATTTGTGTATACAGAACTGTGGTGGTGGTGGGGAGGTATGAGGCTTCACCAGACACAGAGTGGGGATCAGAACAGGCAGATCGATGAAGTACACTGGTGAGGGGAGCAGTGGGCGGGTCAGGAGAGGTCTGCCATGCCATGTGGTCACCTCCGTGGCAGGCGGGAATCGAACTCATGCTGAGTGGCTTTAGCTTCTTAGTGCTGTGCTTTAACCCGCTGCGCCACCAGGGAGGGCCCCATTGTCCCCTTTTTTATTGTGAAACTTCAATATTGTATTGTACATTTTGGTTACAATATATACCACACTGAAGTTAGAATTTTGACATCCTCAAATGATTTTAATTCCCTAACTTCTCTAAACTCAAACTGTTTTTGATCTTTCCAAATAAACACAATGTTTTATATTTATTTTCATTACATATTTTTATCTTTTATTGTAAAAATTTCCATCTCCTATAAATATTGAGAGAGTGATGAAATGAGACTAAATGACTCATTTCCCAATTTCAGTAATTATTCAATAGTTTGTCAGTGTCTTTGCACCTATTTCCTCATACCCCCTACCAGCTAACTCTATTTGGTTGTGGTATTTTAAAGCCAGTCCCAGACATTCTATCAATTTTTTGCACAAATACTTCAGTGTCACTATAGAAAAGACTTTCCTCCCCACAAGGTGACAATATCATCGCTATTTCTATTTATCTAATGCTCAGTGCATGTTTAAATTTTACCAGTTGTCTCACAAGGTGCCTGTTATAGTTGGTTTGCTTGGATTTGAATCGTTTTGATAGAATATTTCATAGGCTGTGTGCTTTCAGTCGCATCATTTCAGGAGGCCCTGCTGCAGATGATAAGATTGATTAGTGGGTTCAGGTGTTGTCAACCTGATGCAGTCATTATAGAAGTTCCCATCAGCACTCACCTAGTAATGGGTGATGAATACAGCTTAGATCCACTATTTTCATCATGAATTCTATCATGATGTGTCATATAAATTTCTATCACATCTTTGGTTTTTACTATTTATAATTTTTAAAAATAATATTGAACTGTCCTTTTTTTAACTGTTTGATTACCAAGAAAAGGTACATTATATGCTTCATTATTTCCCTTTATTAACTTTCAGAATAATAAGAATGTACCCTTGAAATCTTGAAAAATTATCAATGAATTTTCTTTATTTTTTTGGGTGTCATTATGAATTCATGAATGTTCTACATTGACATGTTCCAATGTAATATTTTTTCCTAGTTAAATAATGATTTTATTGCTTGAATATTGAGTACACAGACAAATTTATGCAACCAAGGCAGAGACTGTGGATGATTTGTACTTCCAGTTCGGGGAGTTAGGGGGCTGTGTTTGGTCTTCCTTGGAGCATCTTTAGTTCCTGGAATAACAAAATATTCTGGGGATACTTTATATATTTCCTGATCCAGATTTGGGATCAGTCATCTTCCAAAAATTCCTGGTTCCTTTTAGATGACACTTGTATTTAGAGACCCTAAGGTGGGTACTAGGAGTGCTCATTACTCCTGAGCCTTATTGTTAGACAGGAGTATTATTCTTTTAGGAAAGAGAAAAAATTTAAGGTTACTGGGCTTTCACTTACATTATTTGATTTTGTGTAGCTATTTCTTTTGTTTCATCACAAAACTTTTGGTTTTTAATGACATAGATATAATCACTTATTTTTTATTTCCTTACTTCATTTATGTTTAATGTAATTGCTTTTGAAATTCATTTTGCTATTTTTTCCTTGGATATAGGGAGATACAGAAAAAATATAGTAATTTTGCTTTCAAGTAACTAAAAGTAATTGTTTTCTCATGCTACCAACTGTATTAAAAGTTAACTTTAATTCAGCAACTTGACTTTTGTGTCTATACCCAAATAAGCTGAAAATAGTGACTTGGACATTGTCACTTAATGTTCATAGGATGTTATTCACAATAGTAAAGCGGTATTATTAGCAATTCAAATATCCGTTGATGGAAGGATAGACATAAACAAAGTGTAGTGTATAATACAGTGGAAGTAGTAGTACATCTTAAAAAGGAATTGATCTTCACAGGGCATTATACTAACTGAAATAAATCAGCTACAAATATGTCCACAAAAGGACAAATATGAGGTATGTAGAATAGTCAAATTCATAGAGATGGAAAATGGAAGAGTGATTTCCAAGAGCTGGGGGAGAGGAATGGAACTTTACTGTCTAATGGATACAGAGATTCAGTGAAGAAACTGGGTTGGTAAAGAAGTGATGCACACACACACACACACACACACAGTGGAATATTGCTCAGTCATTTGTGAATAAACTCATGCCATTTGTGGCAACATGCATGGAACTGGAAAAAATCATGTTTAGTGAAATAAACCAGAAAGAAAAAGAAAAATATCAGATGGTTTCACTCATAGCAGGAGTGTAAAGGATCAGGAAAAAAAAAATATATATATAGTAATTGTAATAAACTAACAAATATATACCAGAGACATTCTATGGGGGAGAAGAGGGGGTCAAGATCAAAACTGGGGTGGGACTAAGGTGATGGCACATGGGTGAAGTGGTGGTGGGAAGTCCACTGGGATTACAACTGAGATGAAAACATGTACAAAATGAAAAATAATGTAAAAAATGTATTTATAAAATAAAATAAAAAAAGAAAAGTAAAAAATTAATAATGGACGTTAAGTTGAAGTCTAGCAACTCAGTTATTATCTAGAAACCTGGACAGGGAAGGAACACAAGGGAATCAGTGATAGGAAATTTTAGTCTAAGGGTCCTAGAAGGTTTTGCCATTAAGAAAGTTTGTAGGCAGGTGGTAGGGACTGCTATTCTAGAATTAGCAGTGTTTTTACTGTCAGGAGGAGACTGGCAAGAGCAAGAAGACCCAGATGATACTTAATCTGGATTCTTTTGGTAGAACCATGACTAGCTCAGCATGCAACAAGTCACCACAGAGGCAGGGTTGAATTCTACCCATTGGGCTAGGTGGAGCCCACATCACTTCTACCATGAATCAGTGCCAGCCCAGGAGGCTGGTAAATACAGGAGAGAAGAATAGTTAGACAGCTGGCAAGGCTCTTAGTGAAGTTCCTGCTGATTGTGACAGAATCAGTTTTTGCCAGGTATCCAAGTCTGGAGTTTGGCTTTATTTTTCTGTTTTGGAGTAAAACCATACTGCTCCTTAGGATGGGAAGGGCTACTGTGACTGTATTAGTTAGGATTCACCAGAGAAACCCACAGAATGTGTATACAGTGAAAGATATTTGTTAGAGGAATTGGCTCATGTGATTAGGGAGGTTGTCAAGCCCATTATCTGTTGAGTGGCCAGCAGTCTGAGACCCAGGAGACCCAGCATGAGAGTACGAAAGTCACCTGCTAGAGAATTCTATCTTGCTTGGGGGTCTTTTTATTTTATTCATGTCTTCATCTGGTTGGACAAAACTCACCTGCTTTGTCAAATGCCACCAGTTCAAATAGTTATCTCATCCAAACCATCTTCAATAGAAAAACCCAGAATAGTGGTTGACCAACTATCTGACACTACATGGTCCAGTCAGATGGACAGATAAAATTAACATCACAGTGGTTTTTGTAGTTTAGTGGATTCCATTAGACAGGATAAAATGAAAAAGGGTTTAAGATTAAAGAGAGGATGCTGACTCCCAAATCATAATCCCAGAGTATTAGTATGGAGGGACACTGGAGACGATTTATTTTACTTGTTTAACTCACAAATAAAAAAGACCAGAGCCAGGGTGGTTAAATGAATTGCTGAAGATCCCACATACATTCATCAAATAAACAAAATACATCTTGATTGATTTTTTTCCCATATGCCAGGTGTTCTAGTAGGAACTGGCCTTCAATGTTGGCCAAGACAGACATTGTCGGCCTTCACCAAGTTTCCCCGAGGAAGGGGCACTTAAGAATTGAACATAGTAGTTAATCAGGGGACTCAGAACAAGGACAGGGTCAGGGAGTCATTCTCATGCATAGGGATCCAATGTGAGCAGATGCTGAAGTACAAGGAAGTTGAGTGACTTTGAAAAGCTGAGGGAAGCCAAGAATAAATTGAAAGAGGCAAATAAAAGACTTAAAGATACTGTTTATATTGCGTCTTCCCTGAAAGATGATAATTTGTTTTCCCCACAAGCTAATTCTTTTCCAGAGTGTTTAGCAGTTTTTAAGCAATCAGTCTTCCAGCCCAAGGAGAGCAGGTATCATTATTGCTACTTTGTGACTAGAGGAATGCAGGCATCCAGTCTGCCAATCCCTTGCCCAAGGCCACTGAAAATGTGAGATTAGAGAATTCAAAATTAAGAGTCACAGGGGAAGGCTGGGCTTCTCTGAGACAATTGTGGGAAAGGAAATTATTTATTCTGGAACTTTAAATAGTCATCTTGGAAACCTCAGTGAAATCAGAAGCAAAAACAGACCCCTTCCCTGTCCCTCAGCACAGCAATAATTTATCAGTAATTATGATAATGATTGCTCAATGATTTGTGTGGTGATCAGGCTAAAAGTTCCCAGGCCTGGTTCCCAGGTTGCCCTTCTTTGCTTCCCCTCTGTGATGTAACCACACCCATGTGGCTCTCCAGCCAGGAGCACCCTGGAAGTGAACACACCTGACAGAGCTACCACAGCGGGCGGTCCTTGAAGATGGTGCACTAAGTGATTTACTGTGGGATGGAAGTTTCCATTAAACCATTCCTTTCACTGTCTGTCAGATTTAGATTTACCTGTGGTTTTCCTGAATGTATTGAAAACATTTAACTTTTATCATCCTTTAATTTTTAATAGTCTTCTGATTGTCATTTAATTAAGCTTTAATAAAGTCTATTAAGAAAAAAGAAACCAATGATTACTGGTAAACTGTTCTGTTTTCATTATGTCTGACAAGTCAGAAAATGAAGACACTTTAACGAGAGGCTGAAGTCAAGACTGATACAGGTGGCACTCCTGGAAGGGTGAGCTGGTGAGGGTGAATAACCCCAGGTGAAATTCAAACAAAGTATCAATGAGGGTGGAATCTCTGATAAGAAATATGAGACTGCAGAAACTTCCTCGAGGGAAGTTCAGGATTTCAGCGTTTTCAGATCTTCAGTGATTCTGGGGTCAGCCATTTCTTCCCCCGCCAGGAGGGTTTTGCAGAATGGCTGTTGTCCTGTAAAGGATATGGAGAGGCTTCCAACAAGCTGAGAGAAGAAAAGTTCGCAGCCTTTGCAGGTAGATGAGTGACTGAAACTGTTTCCAGCTTTGTGGCTGTAATGAAGGTGAAGATTTGGAGCTGGGCATCTTGCTGACCTGCATGATTCTGGCCGATTGTGGGGCTCTTCAGTCATTGCACCTGCTGTTTTGAGTGTCACTTGTCTGGTGTTATGCTGGCACATCTCAGAGCTCCGGTGAGCATCTGCTTATGTCTTCTGCTGTCTTTGTGATTTAGAGCCTGGTCTATTTTATTGTCTGGATGCCACATACTCCAGGCCCTCCGTGGTGGGAAGACGCCATCTTGGGAACCTTTGTGTTTAGGACATTGGATGCTGCTCCAGGTAAGGTAAACAGCATTTGTCACTTCTTTGTTTTTCCTTGTTTGCTATATCAATCCCATTATTATTGTTCTCTGAACCTGGTAGTCTTGCAATTGTGCATGGATAAAGAACTCACACAATGACTGGTAAACTATTTGGCACTGTTATGGCCAATTTTAGTTCCTTTTGATGCCCTATAACAAAACTGGGGAGATGTTTATGCCTCTGGAAGATGTATGGCATATAGTGGCTTGAACTTCGCTTGTTCTGAGAAAAGGGATAATTCTTCAAAACCACGAGATGTCAGATGACATTCAAGTGAGTCTATTGTAGCTGATGCTGTACATCTGTGATTACTGAGTCATTTTTCAAGTTTCGCGAACTCATTTTCAAGTCACGGTGGGGGTGGGGGAACCTTGTTGGGATAAGTGGGAAGGTGTGGGTCTCAGAGGAAAGGACCTCAATTCAAGTTCTGATCTGAGAGACTCCTGGTCATATAATTGTTCACGTGTGACTTCACCTCTGGTCCCAGTTTCTTTATAATTAAGTGGGGATATTTTCCTCACTGGGCTTTCTTGTAATTAAATGTATCGTGAAAGCCCCTGGCATTCCCTAGCTCTCCTTGCCAATTCTTCTAATACTTTCCCTGGAAGTTTGCCACTCAAGTCTCAAGTCTGAAAGTAGCTAAAATTTATAAAAAAGTGGTGATTTGTTCACTATTAGATTATATTTAAACACCACATTTTACATTTTTTAGGACTTAGAATAGTATGCCAGAACTATTAAAGTAAGACATCAGTATCATTATTTCCATACTTGATAGAAGTATTTTGAAATGATTTCATCGTTGGAGAGCAGCAAATGTGCCACAATTAAAGAAAACTGAAATGGAACAAATTTTTTTATTGATATTCCTTTTTAGGCTAAGAGTCATTTGCCTGTGAGTTCTCATTTATTTTTAGTCAAATCATATTTAGAGCTGATATGCATCTTGTTAGCTTCTAGTATTTGTACTTGATATTCATATCCATAAATTCTTCTCTTGCACTATCTTTTTCCAGACAAAACTAATCCAGAGTCTTCAGGCTGGTTGTTGAAACCAAACAGAAATTATTTCCAATGTGAAGTGAACAGCTCAGAGGGTGATTGACAAACATTATATGTATGAGATTATATATGCAGTATAATAAGAGAATAATTCCTACACATTTCAGATGTTGTGTTAAGAGGTACTAATGTTTTCTTTTTTTTTTTAATTTCTTATTATAATCATTCTATGAGGTTCTTCCATGGTCAAAAATGTCCAGTTCATATTGTGTAATCTTGATGCCAAACCAGACAAATAGCCACAATAAAAGGAGATTATAGCCCCTTTCACCCACCAAGATAGATGCACAGATGATTTTATTTTATTGTTTTCTTTACTAGTGAAACATAGCTGCATAAGTTATAATGAAGTGCATAATGAAATATATAGATCAATGAATTTTCACACTCATGTACATCATATAACCTGGGTCAGTGTATAGAACAGTTCTAGGCTAGGAGATTTTCTGTACCATTTCCCAGTTAATACAAGTGAAGCCATACAGGTGTGTGTGTGTGTGTGTGTGTGTGTGTGTGTGTGTGTGTGTGTGTGTGTGTGTGGCGGAGGGGCTTCTTTTGCTCATTAATATGTCTATGATGTTCATTCATGTTGTATATGCAATAGCTTTGTTTATTGCTGTTACCCTATCGTATAGTAATAGCACTATTCCTGTTACTTTGATGCACATTTGAGTTATTTTCAATTTTTGGCTTTTATGAACAAAACAGCTGTGAATATTTTTATAAGTACTCATTTCTCTGGGGACTATACCCATAAATGAAACTGCTGACTGAATTTTAGTGAATATAATTTCCTAAAGTTGTCCTAACAATTTATACTCCCACTGGTGTATATACTCACCTCACAATACCTTGGATTTTATAGTCCTTTTGCTTTTAATCAGTATGTGGAGTAATCAAGTCTCATTGTGATTTTAATTGGCATTTCCCTAATGATTAACGATGACTAAAATTGAAAATATCTAACGTTATTAGCCGTTTGGATATTTCACTTTAAGGAAGAGCTTATTTAAATCTTTGCACATTTAAATTTTGAGATCTATATTTTTTCTTATTGATTTGTAGGAATATTAAAAACATATATTTGTGATACTTATCTTTTGTTCATAGATTGGGAATATATCTTCCCAGTCCATGGTCAGTCTTTTTAGTCCCTTGATGGTGTCTTTTGCTAAGCCATGGTTCTTAATTATAATGAAGTAATGAAGTCCTACTTATCAAACTTTAATTTTTTTTAAGATTCACTTTTTTTTTTAAATTTATTTATTTGTGCATACAGAACTGGGGTATAGGCCAGAGGCTCAGGGGCGGTGAGAAGCTTCACCAGCAACAGAGCGGGGGAACAGAACAGGCAGATCGACGAAGTACACTGCCGAGGGGAGCAGCGGGCGGGTCAGGAGAGGTCTGCCACCCATGTGGTCACCTCCGGGGCAGGCGGGGATTGAACTCATGCGGAAGTGGCCTCAGATTCTCAGTGCTGTGCTTTAACCTGCTGTGCCACCAGGGAGGGCCCTTCACTTTTTTTAAAAAAAATTTATTTATTTATATATACAGAACTGGGATACAGGTTAGAGGTACAGGGGCCATGAGAGGATTCACCAGATTCAGAGCAGGGAGCAGAACAGGCAGATTGACAAAGTACACTGCTGAGGGGAGTAGGGGAGACTGCAGAAGCCTGCCATGCCATGTGGGTTAGATTCTTGGCTGGGGATCAAACTCGTGCTGAGGCAGCAGTGGCTAGCTTCCTAGTGCTCCACTTTAATCCATTGCCATACCAGGGAGGACCCCTAAATTTTTTTTATTATCACGCTAACTTTCATTTATAATGCTGTATGTAATTCTGGGGAGTCGGCTCATTCCTCCTCAGTTGTGCATCACCAGACTGCACCCTCCTGCAGTGCATCCACAGCCCTTTATCATATACCACTGGACACTCTGTCCACTTTGTTCCCACCCTCATCCTTCCTGCCCTGTGATAGTCTCCATTCTGTAGCTGCATTTCTCCGTTTTGTTTGTCAGTTAATTTGTTTTGTAAATAACACATGTACTGAACATCTCAACAAAATTTGAAAAATAATTCTGTAAATAATTTCAAGAGAAAGAAGAAAGTGGATGACAACAACCAGGATCCTTATGCTTGAAAGCACATGGTAAACAATAATTATTGCTGCTTTATTTACAATTGGAAAGACATGGAAACAACCCAAGTGCCCAAAAGTAGATGACTGGATTAAAAAGATGTGGTCATATACACAATGGAATATTACTCAGCAACCAAAAAAAAAATAACCACATGCCTTTTGCAGCAACATGGATGGAGCTAGAGAAGATCATGCTTAGTGAAATAAGCCAGAAAGAAATAGAAAAATATCGGATGGTTTCACTCAGAGCAGGAATATAAAGGATCAGGTGAGAAAATAATAATAATAATGAACAACTGTATACTAGAGACATTTTATCGGGGTGGAGTGGAATAGGAAAGAAAACAGTGGCGGGAGGGAAATGCACTGGAATATGGTGATGGCACACAGGTGATTTGGTGATGGGAAGCCCATGGGGATTACAGCTGAGATGGAAAACAGCACAAAATTTTATAAAAATAAGCTGTTACATTATTTTAAAAAAGCACATGGTAAATACATTAAAGCTGCCTCATTGACTTAGATGATGTTTTGGTAGCATGTATTCAGAAAGAATGTTCAATAAATGTGAAAAGTTAATGGATTTTTCTTACTGTTACAGAACCAACAACTAATTGATGATGAATAAATACATGTAGAAAAGAAGAAAAGATACATGCATCTGGAAAAAAAAAATAGAATCAAATTACACTGAATTTACATCTGTTAGCACCCTAGTGTTCCGGCTTCCGGTCAGCATGTATTTCCATCAAAATAATAAAAAGTCACTGTCTCTGGCCCTGCTTCCTTAGTTTTAAATTTGCCTCAGTAGTTTTCTTTGGCCTGCTAGGTTTCTGTCAGGGCGAGGAAAATCACAGGCTCGTTTTCCGGTCCTGGAATTTTGTCTCGAATCTCCCACAGTAGTTGTCTCAGTCCAACTATCTAGGCATGTGGGTCTTGTCTTCAGTTAGACTCGAAGGCAGAGGCCCCTTATTTTTGCCTTCTAGCCTCCTCTCCCCTATAATGCCAACTACAGTTTTCTACTTCACAATTCACTTCTACTTTTTTTGGATTTAATTATTATTTTTCAGTAATTTCAATAATTATTATTATTGCAGTAACATTGTTTTATGACATTGTATATGACTGAGAATCTAGGGTGACGACACCACACCCACCACTGAGGCACTCATAGTCTCCATCATAAATTCATGGTCCTTCCCCATTTTGCCCTCCACCCTTCTCCTGCTCTGACAGTCTCAATTCTACCAGATTTCAAGCGCTTGTTTTTGGCTTGGTTTTATCTGACCTTGTTTTGTTTCTCTATAGTCTACAAATAAATAACACCTTCAGTATTTGTCTTTTTCCTTCTGATCTATTCTCTTAGCTTCATCCCCTCCAGGCCCATTCATGTTATCAAGGCATGTACTCAGTGAATGTTTGTTGCATGAATAAATGAGTATCAGAAAAGAGGAAAACAATGTCTTGCATCGTACTTAATGCCTCAGTTCTGGCTTTGTTATGTACTATGGCTTTTATGGGAAATTTTGGCATCTCTCCTACAAATTGTTAAAGTCCTTAAGGGCAGATACTATATGTCATCTTTGTATGCATTTATCAAATATTTATTGAGCCGACATTTATGTATAAAGCATTATGATGGAGTGGGGGTAGGGTGGAAAGAAATACACAAAGAACATCTATGTAAAAAAGTTTACATGGAATTTGGCCCCAGAAGTTTATAGATTAGCAGGATTGGCAAAAAATAAATGCATCTTTCTTACTGTCTAAGGATACAGGAGGGGCTGACATTTCAAGAGCATCTGCTGTGATGATTTCTAAGGTCAGTATTTTTTTTTTAATTCAATTTGTAGCTCAGAGAACTTGGCTTCAGGAAATTTCAAAGGAACAACATGTAGGTTCATTTGACTCCAAAATCCAGTTGTTCCCATTTGGAAATAGTGGGGGTTCTAGAAACATATGTAGAGTCAGTATTAGAAAACACAGACACTGGTCTACTAACTATTTAAACTATACTAAATTGAGTCAAGAGCAGGGGGTAAGCCTTCTTCAGTCTACTTTCAGACTAAAATTTCTTGACTGGTTTTAGGATTGTTTGTCCTTCAGGCAATGGCAGTCCTGCGTGGTCTGTGTCCTCCCTGAACTTTTCATCTGGAGAAAGCCTCCCAGGAATGGCATTGAACTGGGCCAAGTAGTGGTTATCTAGGTAGATGAGGACCTAGAAGGTGTACAGGGCAAAAGACCAGATGTACCCAGACCTGAAAGGAGTTGCTGAGTAGTCCTCAGTGCCAAAGCTGATGGAATCATAATCTGACCTTTTAACAAGGTCGTGGGACTCAACTTGTGATGGGTGAGTTGTGTCCTTCATAAGAACCTACACACAGGGGAGGCTAAACTCCTTTGGCCAAACTGTGCCCTATATAGAGGAATGTAGACTTTTCTGTGTGAGCCATCTGGATGGATGTTTCTTCAGTTTGCCTTCTAAGAATTCTTTTTGTAATTTACCCCCAGGGATAGGGGGATTCCCTTGTTCAGAAGTGCAGCTTTGCAGAATACTACCCAGCTACTCTACCTGGGGTTACATAGATTGTCCTGTTCTACCATACTCTCTCACTTTCTCTCTCTCTCTCTCTGCCTACCCATCCATCCATCTATGTATCTATCTTATTGTAGTAACACTAGTTTATAGCATTGTATGATTTAGGAGAACAGGTTCACATCTCCTCAGATGTAGGTCACTATATCACACCCAACAATACAGCACCCATAGTCTTCTACCATAGTCCATTGGGCCCCTCACCCTATGTTCCCCTACATATCTCCTACGCTAGCAGCCTCAATTCAGCAGTCATGTATGGGCTTTGTTTGGTTGAGTTCTGTCAGGTCCTTTGTTTTGTTTTTCTGTTTTCTATAGATAAGTGAGAACATCCAGTATTTGCCTTTCTCCTTCTGACTTATTTCTCTTAGCATTTTCCTCTTCAGTCCATCTATGTTGTTATAGATGGCAAGAGTTTATTTTTATTTATTTATTTATTTTTTTAAAAGATTTATTTATTTGTGCATACAGAA
This sequence comes from Condylura cristata, assembly GCF_000260355.1. Taxonomy (NCBI): domain Eukaryota; kingdom Metazoa; phylum Chordata; class Mammalia; order Eulipotyphla; family Talpidae; genus Condylura; species Condylura cristata. Next base: position 30,189,724 of record NW_004567115.1, read on the forward strand.
CTGGGGTACAGGCCAGAGGCTCAGGGGCGGTGAGAGTCTTCACCAGAGACAGAGTGGGGAGCAGAACAGGCAGATTGACAAAGTACACTGCTGAGGGGAGCAGCGGGCGGGCCAGGGGAGGTCTGCCACGCCATGTGGTCTCCTCCGGGGCAGGCGGGAATCGAACTCATGCGGAAGTGGCTTTAGCTTCTTAGTGCAGTGCTTTAACCCGCTGCGCCACCAGGGAGGGCCGAGTTTATTTTTTTTATTGCTGAAAGTATTCCATTGTGTAAATATGTCATGTTTTTCTGATCTACTCATCTTTCTTTGAGCATTTAGGTTGTTTCCATAACTTGGATATTGTAAATAAGGCTGCAGTAACCATAGAAGTACATGCTTCTTTGTGGTCCATGATACCAGCTGAGGTTGTCAATACAATGAAACCAAGTTAACAGGATGGATTATTCTGCCATTTTTCTAGATCTTTTAGTAGCACATCAAATCTTGGACTGATCACCCACATTTGTTTAACCTGTGAGGTTCACACCAATTTCCCCAGCCATGTGATCATCAGTGATTTTAAATTCACTGATGTAGCCATGCTTCACCAACTCAGTTAGAAACAGGATAATGACTTTGTAGTATGGACTAATAAAAAGCTGACATTTTATCTCTTCTAGGCATTATTGGTGCTCTAGAACACCAGTCAGGACATTCATGCTCAGAATGGTGATGTGGAAAGGCTATTTTTAATATTTTAAGAAACCTCCATACGGCTTTTCACAGGGGCTGGACTAGTCTACACTGCCACCAACAGGGTAAGAATATTTGTTTTTCTCCATATTCTTGCCAACATTTATATTTTCTGGTCTTTTTGATATGGGCATTCTCATAGGTGTGAAATAGTATCTCACTGTGGTTTTGGCTTATATTTCCTTGATGTTTATTGATGGTAAGCATTTTTCATGTGACTTGGTCATTTGTATATCTTCTTTTTAGTTCTTCTGCCCAATTTTTGATTGAGTTATGGGTTTCATTTTTGTTGAGTTTCATGAGTTCTTTATATATTTTAACTATCAGCCTTTTGTCAGATATATGATGTGCAAATATTTTCTCCCATTCAAAGAGTGAAATGTTGCTTAACTGATAGTTTCACTATACAGAAGCTTTTTAGTGTAACATAGTATTTGTTTATATTTTCTCTTGTTTCTCACCAATGGAGATGAAGTAAAGTACAATATAACAAGGTATGCCTGTAAATATCACTTTGCATTTTCTGAGTAGATTAATTGCAAGCAAAGGGGGACTTATAAATTCACTACTATAAATCCCCAAACCTAGCTTTGCTAAGTGGTGGTTGAAAATTTAATGTAGGTATCATTGAGTTACCAATAAGAAAAGTGGAATAAATGTCCACATCTATCAAATATCCACTTTCTACAGTTGGTTTTAAGATTTGTTTTTAGGGAGAGTAGGTTTTTGTGGGGGTGACTGTAAAATAAATTCTGTATTACTTGCTTATCCTATTTCTTTTGTAATTTTTCTCTTATTACAACTTTGAGTAAGAAATATGATTTTGTTTTCTTTGATTAATATTATTTCTGTAAGGCTATTCAACAACTGAAGTCTTACTAAGAATAATGGTTGCAAGAAATGGAATATGTGACTGTATATAATAAATTCTGGCAATAGTTACTCAGGCATATCATCCAGAAGGTTATATGTACTCTTAATTTTGTCTGGGGAGGAAAGATGGATTACTTCCTCCTAGGACTTTTGCAAACAAATGTTGGTTTTTGTTTTTTTTTTTTTTTACATATTTTAGTTTAGAAATATGTATTTTCCTCTACACTTTTTCTAAAGAAATTTGATTTCATGGAAATGCTACACTTATTATATTCTGTTCTTGAGAATAAGAGAAAAGAACAGATGATATTCCTGTGTTGTCTGTAAAGAATTTGATTTCTAACAATCCTGCCTAATGTGGGCTTTGAAAATCGAACTTATAGAAATTTTAGTTATAAATATATCACTCTTAAATGATAATTGATAACTCTTGAAATAATTTTAACTAACGGATAGATTGGTAACATTAACCAACACTAACCAAATTTTGCTTACAAGTTGAGAAAATGTCATTACATCATTCTGCTTTGATGCCCTCCTGGACCTATTGTTAAGGTAAACATCCCCCCCCCCAAAAAAAAAGACAAAGAATATAGATAAATGAGACAGAAAGAATTGTCCATTATCTGTAGTAGATCATGGTCTACCTGGATTAAAAGAAGAGACAATCAGAAATGACTCTGTTATTGAATGAAGTATAGTTACTCTACAAGTGGCATTGTATTGTGGCTCAGATACAGGCAGATGGACTCAGTTCAGGTCCAAAACCTAGTTTTGTCATGTTTCAGCTATGTGAATTTGGACAACCATTTAACTTCTCTAGCATCAGTTTTCTTATCTGTACTAGTATGCATGTTTAAAGGTCTTTTTTTTTTTTTTTGCTGTTGTTGAGAATTAATGAGCTAATTTTCATGCAAAGAAGTCAGTACACAGTAAGCGCTCAACTAATGATAGCTATTTATCTAAGTCAGTGTTCATTGTGATAGAGACTTTAACTGAGAAAGAGGTTTAGGGCAGAGCAGTGATCCCAGGTAGGTGGCTTTAATTAGAAATAACAACCCATAGAAGGAGATATTTCACCTAATTTCTAAAGTGTTAATGAATATGTGTGGAAGAAAAAGGAAAAAGAATATTGTAGGCACTGAAACTGACATGCAGTTATAACAAATATACTTTGGGAGCTAAATAAATCATGATGATTGGAGTTTGAAGTTATGCACTTGGCCAAATGTGGATTTATGTAAGGAATTAAGAAAGGATGAGGCTGATTAGATTAATGATCAGATGAATATCAGCTTACATTAAAAAAGTCTATTTTTGTGTGTCTTTTTAAACCCAAGTTTGAGGTTATAAGGAAATATTTGTGAAGGTGATTCTAGTTTCTATGTTGAATGGTGAGACAGGGTATCTGTGGAGGATATTGACTTGATAACCCAAGACTACTGCAGACTTGATTATGGGACATGTTGGAGAGCAGAGAAATTCCAGGAGGCAGTTTGGATCTTGATAATACACTCAAGGTGGCAACTGAAATAATATAGCTAATACTATTGATTATTATTTTAGCTGCTAATGGGTTATATAGAGTATCCCACCGCATCCCAGGAGATGATGTTTACTAACATTAATATGAAGTTTTGTGATGTATTCTTTTCCAGTATTCCCAGACATTTAGGAACAGAGTACATAATATGTGAGTGTGTCTGTGTCTGTGTGTGTAAAAAGCAAGAAAATTACAGAAGATCTTGGAAGGGGATTAAGATCTATGGCTGGGTTGATATAATATAGAAAATACCTTTGGCTTGGGAAGTTAAAATGATCCTTCAACTGAATTGAGCAAAGATAGTGCCATAATGCCAGAAGTGCTCATGACAATGAAATTCTGGGGAGTAGCAGAAATCCAAGGAAGGACATGAATTTCTCTCGGGACACTGGATGTAGTTCTGAGCTTCTCGTGATCTTAAGAGGCAAGGTGACTAATTGAATCCCCCCCCACCACCACCCCCAGCCTTGTGTCCCTCTCCAGAGCTGTGCTGCACTAGTGAGTGTGCACCACAGCCCAGGGAGGGTCGCTCTTGGGCCACAGTGTCTAAAGCCCTGGTTTCGCCCAGAGGCCCTCTTTGAAATGACCCATTATTAGTTGAATTTTTATAGGGATAAAGTTGACTTACATTTCTTTTTGTAGGGATAAGAGATGATTATATATGTTTATTTCTTTTAGTACTATGTTCTCAAAGTGTCTGTCCTCTGGTTATCTTGAAGCTGTTACCCAGGTAGGTAACAGAAAAGTTAACTTTGCCTGCTGGACTGGTTTGGCCTCTCAGCTTTTCGTGGAACAAAACATCACACCATGGGTATCTGTGTCTTCCTGACTTAGCTTTAGGGCTGGAAACACCCATTTCCCATGACTTGTCAATAAAGAAGACAGCTAGCAGCAATCTTCTATTGCAGAATATTAACATTTTACAATTGTTAGATACTTTCTCTGTACTCCCAGACATTTTCTAAGAAAATCTGAGACATTAGATTTTTTTTTAGATGAACATTTTGAAGAATCTATTAAGAATCATCTCTTGGTCTTTGTTTCATTTTTTGTCTGATTTTGTGGTTATAATGTTATTTTTAAAGTAAATGTCACAAAGCACAAACCAAATATATGTCATCTGACTCTTTTTACTTTTTACTGTTTTTATGATTGTATACTTAAATAATTTTCTTGCTTTTTAGTAGACTGCTTTTGCTACTGAAGTAATAGGGAGATGTGGATGGGAAGTTAATCATAAAGAAAACAGAATTATGTGGATATGTTGTTGGTGACAGGGTTAAGGGAAAATTACTTGGGTTGGAAACCTAGCTCTTCTGTTTCACAGTGTGGTAGCTTCAAATAAGTTATTTAAGCTCTTTTGTTCTTAGTTAAACTCGTATGGGGTTCGTTAAAGTACCTACTTCACAGGAATATTAAGATAATTCATATAGTGTCCCTGTAACATTACAAGCACTTCGTGAGTGCACATTTTACTATTTATTATTCTTTTTGTTATATAGCATTATTCTTTTTGTTAAAAAATAGTTTTTTGGGGAAGAATCACTGCCTCTATTTCATTGGTTTCACCTTGTTTTGACTTGAAAAGATAATTTGATTTACTTACCATAGTTAATACATTTACTTCCTATGAATTTGGCTGCCTTTACAAATTACTATTTAAATGCATAAAATATTTGTTTTAATTGTGGTTATTCAGAAATGTCCCACTGTGCTTGAACATAGTATACAAAAAGGAATACCTCTAATATTTGCAGCAGGATTAGAATAAATGTGAGGTCTCCCCAAGTGTCTACTTTGAAAGGGATAACATTCATTTGAAAACACAACATCCTTAAAAATAACACATCCAAGTTCAAATGTAGCATTGTGGAAGGGAGAATAATGCACTCCTGCCTCTAAGATATGCAGATTGTAAACCCTAAATTCTGTGGGTATATAATGTCCCATGGCAAAGAAGAATTAAGGTTGCTCCTCAGTTGACTTTAAGATAAGGAAATTGTCTTGGATTATGCAGGGTGCAAGGGTCTTCCAGGTGACAATGAATGCAGGAAATTCCATATGAACGCAGCAGAAAGAGACTCTCCACGTACCAAGGTGGAGGGGGACCAAGAGCCCAAAATGGGGGCAACTTGTAGAAGCTGAAAAAAGCAAAGAAATGGAATCTCCTGCACACAGAATCTTCCAAAGAATGCTGTCTGCTACCACACTGATTTCAGCCCAGGGATGCCCATCTCAGACACTGACTTCCAGAGAAATTAGGACAATGACCTATGTTGCTTTAAGCCCAAGCTTATGGTAATTTGTGATTACAGCAGTAATAAAAGAATACAATACTGTACTTCGTCATTTCTTATGTCACGGCTCAAATTGAAAATTGTAGCTGTTTTGTTTGTATATTTTAGGATGTTTAAAATTTGACTAAAGAACATTTTCAGAAAGAAGAGACAGGAACACATCAAAAATTTACCACCCAAGGTGTAGATGTTAGCAAAGAATTGCTCCCCATTATTTAAGTGCAAAGGTTATCTTCCTTTCTGTTTCACTGGGCAGAGATTACTCACAGTTTAAGGCACATGTTAGAGTTTGGAATGAGAATGGAGGATAAATGAGGGTCTTATGCTGGGGATAGAACAAATCACTGAAGAGAATCTTACCTTGGGCAGAATGGCTGTGTTTGTGGAAAGTTTGAAAAGATTAAACTGATGAAGTGTCTATTTATAGAATTATTCTGATTGTTTCTGTTTTCCCCAGGCTACTTGAGGTAAATACATATGCTATTCATCGAGGGATCTTTTTTTTTTCCCCTGTGGATATATAAATGATAGAGTATCTGCAACTTTTAGGTATACTAGGGCTTCAAAAAGAAAAAAGAAAGAACTTTAAAAAAAATAGCATATGCTTATATGAAGGGAGAATGACTATTTTGCAGTATAATTTTGTGAAAGGAGGGCACAGAACTTACAGGACACAAAAACTGTAAAACTAACAAGTGAAAGGAATATTTATTAGAAATGATCACAGGAAAGGATTCAAACAAGAGACTCACCATAGAATTAGTACATCAGAAGAGACAAAGAAAATAAATAGGCCAAGAAAGCTAATGCTAACTGAAGGAATTAAAGAATAAGCAGAGTCATTTACAACTTTATCAGGGAAAAAGAAATACAAGTGAGAGACCAGCCCATCAATAAATGAGCAGGGAGGAAAAATCAATGTTAGTTGTAAAATGTCTGTGCTATTGAATTTCTGTTTTCAAGTCTGTCTTTATAAAGAAATAGGAGTCTGGATAATTAGGAAGTAATTAAGGTCCCACTGACTTTGGGGCACTATTGATAATAAATAAGTAAATAATTACCAATTGCATTAATAAAATGCATGGGCATGTAGAAACATGCGTTTTCTTGCTAGTATTGCACTTACAAAACTAGCAATGGGTTTTGGGAGGGAAGGAAGTTGAAACTCTACTTTCAAATATGCACAATTAATTGGCTGCAATCATTTGAGTAGAGGAAAAACACGAAGGAATGAGCTTTTCAGGCTGAATTGGAAAGGATCTGATATTAGCTTATTTACATAAACATACACAAACAAGACTACAGCAAAAACAATTTAATGTTAATTTAAATTAAAAGTCCTGGGATCAGGATTTGTACAATGCAGAGTATAGTCCTTAGCTGCCCATTGTACAGAAAATCTGGACCAGTCAGACAACTGACTACATCATTTGTCAGATGCTAGGTAATTAGGAGGTTTGCATCTCTAGTACTAAAAAGTGTTATGAAAACTTGCAAACTCTTCAGTTTGTGCGATAAAATGTGGATGTAGGTGTAAGCTGTGTATAGGATGTGTTGGATACACGTATCTTATACACTTCTTATTAATTAATGAATTGATATAAGAATGGACTTGTTTGGCCCATCAAAGGTGACAAAGAATGGTGAAGAACAAAAGATTTGAAGTCAGATAGAGCTTTTCTTAACCTCATGCATTGAGCACATGGATTATTTACTTAATTTTTGGAGAGATGGTAATCATGTGAAATAACTGAAATAACAGTTCTTGGCAAAAAGTAGTGACTGTACATGTAAAACTTGTTATCAATACTGTGGTAGATTTGAGTGAAATCTGTGATATAACTGCTTGCCAAAAACCCAGAAGCTACTTTTACTTTCATCTTGAATAACATAGGAGTTATGTGGGTACTTGATAAATGGTAGCTATTAAAGTATATTTATTATTTAGCCCTGTTACCTTGGGAAAATTATGCTTTCACTTGACCTCAATTTCCACATAAATTAGGATTAATCCACACATTTTTGAACATTTTCTATGCTCAGCACATTATTGGAACCATTGTTCACAAAGAAACTTAAGAGTTTAATAGGAGAAGTAAAAGTTACATACAGGAAATATGTGAAAGTTGGTCTATATTCTTTTAAATGTATCAGGCATTCAGAGAATAGAGAGGGGCTAACAGAAGATATGAAAAGGAAAAAATGGTTCTGAGTCTGGGTAAGTTGCTTAAGATTTTGATGAATTAGGATGTTTTTCAGATGGGGATGGGCATCCTGAAGCAGGATGTGCAGGTAGGAATGAGAGTCCGGTGATTACATTTCTTAAACATGGGCATGTGATTTGGTGTCAAGTCAAGCTGTGCTATAGTGTGTTCATAGTATAGTGTTGAAAGTGGGTTCCTCAGCTTCACATGAGTAGAGTTTTAAGTACATGTTGACTAAGGGAATGTTCAAATTGGAACATTTGAAGGTCAGAGCAGAAAGATGCTGTCATTTTTAATGACTGTCTTTCTAAAAAGTTTTGACTTTACATATGTGAGTTCATAAAACATTTCCTTCTTTGTTGCTTTATAGCTTTCCTTAGAATTTTTACTTTTCTTGTTTGTATCCCCTGCTCATCTATGAGTTAGGTACCAGTTGTAGGTACCAGTTTTTAAAATTGTCATTTTTATTTTTATTGAAGTATCATTGTTTCACATCCTTGCTAGTGTTTTGACAGTACAATATCAAGTTTTGCTCATTCCTACATATGAACACTTAACATAGTACCTGACACATAATAATGAACACAAATACAGGCTACATGAAGCTAATGGAGTTCTAAACATGACAGAGGTCAGAAAAAGACAAACTTTAACATCAACTCACTAAAGTTGACCATATATGTGAAGTCTCAAGGGGGGGAGGGGAAGAGCCTGGGGTGGGGTGAGCATAAAGACTATGGTCGAGCACTAGGGTGTTGTGGCGGGAAAGCCATGGCAATGACACACAGTGGGGAGAGACCCTATACTGTCAAAATATTAACAAAGGTGCTGTAGCACCATTCAAAACAAAACATGAGATGGCATTCAATTTTGGCTCTCAAATACATTTATTATATTTATACATTTAATTTACTTCTAAAAGTTTTGTACTTCTAACAGTAATTTGCATCCTAAAATGAAATACCTTTTAAGAAACTGAGGTCTTATTTCAGGAGGAGAAAACTCTCGTCCTCTTAAGCACCCAAGGCCTAACAGATTATGATACTCAGACAAGAAATTCAGATTTGGTTTCTGGTAGTTGTCATATAAAAAGAATTGTACTTTCTTGTTATTTTCTGATAAGTATCCTACAGTATTCAACTTCAGAGAAAGCCTTTTCCTTGGGAACAAACTTGAGAAGGAAGTGATCACATGGGAGCTTGTAATATTTCAATTAAAGATTCCCATTCAGAGGGGGATGTTCAATTGGTCGTGAGTGAACATAAAATAGGCTCTTGAGAGAATTGGCATTGAGACCAACCCTGTTTCTTCCGGCTCTCCAGATGGTTCAGGGATGAAATTTATCCCAGTTTTCTTTCTTTCTTTTTTTTTGGAAGTGATGTGCATCTGGAAGAAATAACCAGAAACTCAATTGTTTAAAAAGTATAGATATTTAGGTATAGCTAGTGAATGGAGTTCACTTTAAATGACTTTACTTTGAAACAAGGTAAATAACTTAAAAAAAGCATAAAGCACTTTACAGGACCCTGGCTCATAAATCTATAACATTTCTTTTATTAATTTGGAATCTTCATGAGCTGAGATGAAGAGTCCTTGAATTGATTTCCACATTATGCTGATTTTGTGATCATCTGTGTACTAAGAGACCACCCAATTCATCTCTGTTGTAACTAACACCAGATTTTGTCCTGGATTTGAAATTGCTGGCTATGACATGCAACATATTTAAAAAATCTGTTTGATTGATAGTTTAATCATTGTTCCCTATTACATCAGCAGCCAAACCTACTATTCCAATTTTAAAGATTGTTTTGCCTCTGTCCCTGTGTCACACAAAGTACTTGTGGCTTGCCAATAATAGATCTGATTGCAGCTTTATAAATTTCAGAAGTAGTTGAAAGTTTGAGTTTTACGTTGTGTTCTTGTGGTTATCTGCTAAACAACATGTGATTTCTAGCCCCCCCTTTATAAAGTCAACTTTCCAATCATTTTCGTTGTTTGCTCTTGTTTCTTCCTTTCTTTATTTCATGTTTATATGAGTGTCAGCAATTTTATACTTTTGAAAAGTGAGTGGAAAGCCAGTCACCACTTACTCGTTTTAAACCAAAGTGGGCAAACACATAATCATGTTTTCATCTGGGTGTAGTGGCAAATCTGTCCTTTTTGTCATGTCATCATTCTAGGTTTTCTATGCAATTTAACAATCAGGCAAGTCAGCATGGATTCAGAGGGTGAAGAAATCCAAACAGGCTTAAAAAATGTGGCTGTAGCAAAGCACAGCATTTAATTGAACTTGACATTTGGCTTCATCCACTGATGGTGCACTGTGCGGCTCAGGCAAAATCATTCAGTAGGTCAAATTTGTCTGCAGGGGTCCTGTCTCAGAAGCATTCTCTCTGGTTTCCAGGCCTTTCTGAAAATTTTAGATTTCCTCACCAGTCACCACTTCCACACCTTGGGTCCCTCATCTGAGTTCATTTTTGTTATTACTCCATGTTTAGGTATTGCCCCATGTTTTGGGCTTTAAATAAAAACCTTAATTGAAGTATAATTTATACAATAAATTATCCCTCTTTATAGAGAATAATTTGATAATTTTTGACATATGTCTAGCCTTATAATCAAGAAGTAAAATTCAGTGGGCCTGGAACTTTTTTTAACTACAACTCCCCACCCCCCCCCTTTTTTTTTTAGTAGATCTAACATTAGGTATTAAAGAAATAGATTATTTGTTTTTGAGTGGGCTTTGGTTTTGTGTCTTTCAGGGAACTTGATCATTTTTATCTAAGTTGTTAATAACATTTCATTATTTTCTTTCAAATGGCTCTGAAATTTGTAATTATCCTCACTCAATTCTGAAAAAAAGTAAGTTATCTCTCTCTTTTTTTCCTGGTCAGTATGGATAGAGGTTTATCGATTTTATTGATATTTAATCTCAAGAGGACCAGATTTTCATTTCATTATTTTTTCTTTTCTATTTCATTGATTTCTGTTATTACTTGCTTCCTTCTGATTATTTTGAGTTTAATATGTTTTTCTTGAGATAGATGGGGTAATCAATTTGAAACTTTTTTTCTAATATAGGCATTTAGTACTTTAACTTCCCTCTAACTACGGTAGAAACTACATTTCACAATACTGGTATGTTGTGTTTTCATTTTTATTTATTTTAAAATATTTTCTAACTTCTCTGTTTTTAATTTTTCTTTTTAAATCTGTTGATTTTTTGGAAATGTGTTACTTTCCAGATATTTAGGTATTTCTGGATATTTTTTACTTCTCAATGAACTCCATGGCTAATTAAATATTTTGTTTTATCAAAATACTTATTTTGTGATATTTGAATCCTTTTAAATTTACTGAGACAGGACTTATGGTCCAGATTACCGTATCTTTTGGTACAGTTGAAGATAATTCTGTTGGAGTTGTTTGTAGTTGTATTTTACATCAGTGATGTAAAATAGATTGCTTCAAGTCTTCTGCGTCTTTATTGATTTTTCGGTCTACTTGTTCTATCGGTTATTGACAGAGAAGTTTGAAATCTTTGTCCGTAACTGTTGATTTCTCCATACTTGCAGTTTTATTAATGTTTACTTTATGTTATTGAGGCTTGTCGTTAGGTGGATAAGCATCAGGCTTATTACGTCCTTCTGATGAACTGAATCTTGTTAATACCCCTTTTAATATAGCTACTCCAACTTTTAAAATCAGTGCTAGCTTATTTCCCCATCCTTCTATTTTTAACCTATTTGTGACTTTCAGTATTCAATTCTTGCTTTTAAAAAATGCAGTCTAACTATTGCTACCTTGTTTTTTTTTTTTTTAAAGATTTATTTATTTATTCATACAGAACTGGGGTACAGGCCAGAGGCTCAGGGGCGGTGAGAGGCTTCACCAGAGACAGAGTGGGGAGCAGAACAGGCAGATCGATGAAGTACACTGCTGAGGGGAGCAGCGGGCGGGTCAGGAGAGGTCTGGCTCGCCATGTGGTCTCCTCCGGGGCAGGCGGCAGGCGGGAATCGAACTCATACGGAAGTGGCTTCAGATTCTCAGTGCTGTGCTTTAACCCGCTGCGCCACCAGGGAGGGCCCTATTGCTACCTTTTTAATTGCTACCTTTTAATTCGGTTATTTAGACCATTTATGCTTAATGTGATTTTGCTACAGTTGGGTTTAAAACCACCTACTTGCTTTTTGTTTCCTATTCTGCTCATCTGTCTTTTACTTCCTCCATTTGTATTGACTAATTTCATTATTTTAACTCTTGCGGACTTATTAGTTATAACTGTTTGAGTTATTTAATGATTGCATAGAGTGAATAGGAGTAAGTTGGAGATACCACCATGCACATATAAGACCCTAGACTGACTTAGACTATAAGTACTTTGTAATAGCATACTTCCATTTCTTCCCTCATAGACTTTGTGCTACTTATGTTTTGCATTTTATTTGTACCTATGTTATAACCTTAACATTGCTATAATTTTTACTTTAAGCAGTGTGTTACTTCTATAATAGGTTTATAAACAAAAAATATTTTATATTAATTTTTGTGTCACTGATATTTTTCCTTTTGTGTCACTCCATACTTCTATGTGGCATCATTTTCTTCTCTCTGAGGGTAATGGTGATATATTCTTTTAGCTTTTGCATGTCTGAAAAAGGATTTTATTTGATTTCTAGTTTAGAGATATTGTTGCTGTGTATAGAATTTTAGGCTGCTATGAACTTTATAACTTCACTAACTTTTGGTTTTTATTATTTAAAACAAGAAATCTGTTATTTCCTTTATCTTTGTTCCTCTGCATATATTTTTGCTTTTTTTTTTGTCTGCTTCATTTTCCCCTCTTTATCATGGTTTTAAACAATTGAAATATGATAAGTTTTGGCATAGTTTTCTTAAATTTTCTTCTGCTGAGATTTGTTGAACTGCTTTTGAACAACTTGGATTTGACCACATATATTTCATCTAGTTTGAAAGAATTTTAGTTCTCTATTTCTTTGTATTACTTTTCTATCTCCCTCTCTTTTTCTTCTTGTGGTATATATATGTATGTTCTTTCTTTTTTTCAGTTTATTTTTTTTTCCTTTGAGTTTCATGCTAAATAGTTTCTATCGCTTTGTCTTCAAGTTAAATAATCTTTTTTTCTTCCCTGCAGTGTTCAACGAACTAGTAATTTCATTCCATTATTTTTCTCCATAGACTCTGTAATTTTGACCGCTAGAAATTCTCTTTGGGTCTTTTTATATTTTCCACATTTCTGTATAATTTGTTCAATTTCTACTTTCTGCTACATAGAGTGTAGATATAATTTCCAATATATTTTTTTATCAACTATTTTATCATTTGTGTAATTTCTGGTCAGTTTCAATTATTTTAATCATTTGACTTGTTTTCTGCTCACAGCCTTGTTAGCAATGCTGCATCTCTCCTGAGAAATTCAGTCTCTGGCTGGCAATTCTACAAGCCCTACACTGTGGGACTTTGTGGTTTGGAGTTGACCATCTGCTTTGGGGTCAGCCCTTCCCCTCCCCTGGGTGGTACTTAGAACCAGACCACCCATGCTCTCTCCTCTATTGGGTCACTCCTCTGCTGAATCCAGGGTGCCTGTGATCAAGTTTGCACAGGTACATTGGTCAATAAAAAGTGGTGTTTTTTTTTTTTACTTTGGCAACTTAACCATTTAACTATTTTTCACAAATAAGATATATCATTTTTCCACATTATAAACATAACAACTCATAAAGACAACTTGAATATTTTAGCAAAAAGTAAGAAAATTGAAAGTATCCGTAGTGCTTACTACTAGCATTTTTGTACTTAGCATTTATTTTACACAATGATCTTATACTATATATGTACTTTAAATTCTGCTTATTTTTAGTTGTGTTTTCCTTTATCACTAAAAAATTTTAATGATTTAGGTGACTTTATCATGGAGAGCTAAAATTTATGTTACTATTTTCCTATACTAGGACATGTTTTGCATTTTTCCATTTTTGTTTGTGTCTTTCTGTGTATTTCCTACCTGAATTTGGCATTATTTCTTTAAGATAAATTCCCAGAAATGAATAACAGAAATGACCATTTTCTTGCATTTTTAAAATACGCTTTCATAGCTTTCCCTAATGGTTGCTACACTCTATACTTAAACTTATTTAGTATTTGACAGTGTTGCCAGGTAAGTGCTTTTAAACCGTACAAATTTTTTGTTAAGGAAAAGATTCTGTTTCATAAAATTGACTTTTAATTAACAAGAAGTTGAGAAAATGTTTTTTCTGTCTAACTGTAGGAGCAAGTTTTCTTTCTACTTTAAAAAAATTTTTTTTTAAAGATTTATTTATCTATGCATACAGAACTGGCATATAGGCCAGAGGCGCAGGGGTGGTGAGATGCTTCACTAGAGACAGAGTGGGGAACAGAATAAAGAGACAGATGAAGTACACTGCTGAGGGGAGCAGTGGGCGGGGTCAGGAGAGGTCTGTCACGCCATGTGGTCATCTCCTGGGGAGGGGATTTCACTCATGCTAAAGTGGCTTTAGCTTCTCAGTGCTGTGCTTTAACCCGCTGCGCCACCAGGGAGGGCCCTTTTTTAATTTTTATGATTTATTTATTTATACAAAACTGGGATATAGAGAGAGGTGAGATGCTTCATCAGTGACAGAGTGGGGAGCAGAGCAGGCAGACGGACTGAAATACACTGCTGAGGGGAGCAGCGGTTGAGACAGGAGAGGTCTGCTGCACCATGTGGGTCAGCTCCCTGGCCGGGGATCAAACTCGTGGTGCAGGGGCTGCTGTGCTTTCACTTGTTTGGCCACCAGGGAGGGCTCCATTTTCTTTCTACTTTCAAACCAGTTTTTAAAAATTCATTTGTTTCCATTTTATAACCCAAGCTAAGTATATGTTTACCTTTTCATTTGGAATCCTACATTAGCATTAATTTGACAAATCACATCATAATGAACATGTTATATCTTCCTTAATTTGGGCAAGAGAATCCTTTCATGAATATTGCTTTTGGGATTTGTTCAAATCTGCTAGAAATCCTTAATTTATTATTCATTTGTTTATTTATTTGCATTAGATTTATATCTTATCTACTACTAAAGGATTTAATGATATATAACAAGAGAAAAACACGGAGATAAAGAATATAAAGAGTAAAGGAAAAATGTTAATGAGCCCACATTAATTACCACATCTGCGATTTGATTTTTAAAATCAAACTTTTTTGCCTGTGGGTTCTGTAGGCAGCTTGTACCACAGCCAGTCAGAGGTCTGGAGGTCCTGGCATTTGATGTCCACATCAGAGACTCTTGGGGGTGCTGCGCTCCCACTTTCTTACAGTGGGCACTGATATGTTACAGTTCATTATACTGAGACTCTCCTTCGAAGGCACCGTTGTCTTAATGGACAAGCTACAGGAATGTTCAGGTTGTCAGTGGGCAGCCATGTAGAGATTGTCTGTGGTGGGTGAGAATTTGTCTTTGGCTTCAATTGCACAGTGGTGCCTTAGGAAGTAGAAGGCTGTGGCCTGATGTTGTACTAAGAAGTCATTATGGCCAGACAGAGCAGAAGACAGGACTGCAGATAATGGGCCTCTCAGGCTGTCCAGAAATCGTTACATAGCTGGGGAAGAGGCAGCAACTGTTTTAACTCCCATTAGTGGGGCTGATGGGCTGTCCAGGACAGGATGTAGCTAGAACCACTTCTCATTAACTCTCTTATGCTGGGAATTGTCCTTTCCCACTTGTTCTACTACTTTCCCAAAGAGAAGAGGAAATTGTATGAGGTGTCTCTGACATTATCTCATTTTGTTCTGCAAACATCTTCTGAGGTTGCTAGTGTCTGCTTTGTGCAGGTGAAGGGCCTGAACTCAGCCAAGGTCATAGTGCTGTTAGCTGTGGAGCTAAGAGTAGAGCCTGGCTGTCTGAGCCTACAGCTCATGGTTTTCATTCTCAAGTTGACTCCAAAGTGCTGTGTGTGTGTGTGTGTGTGTGTGTGTGGTTGAGGAAGTGGCAGGGAAATAGAGCTCATGAATGACCTTTACAAGAGTGACATGGGGCTAATGATTTTGGAGCTGTTGCTGAACTTTGAAATGCAGTTTTTACCAACTTGAAATATTCACATTCCCTGGATTTGCTTGATTATCAGAATGTATCAATACTTATGTCATCTTAAAATCCTCTTTCCCTTTTAAGAAAAAGTTTCCAGGGCCCTCCCTAGTGGCACAATAGGTTAAAGTTGGCCCGGAGCTGACTAACATGGCACGGCAAATCTCTTCTGACCCACCCGCTGCTCCTCTCAGCAGTTTACTTTATTAGTCAGCCTGTTATGCTCCCCACTCTGTTTCTGGTGAAGCCTCTCACTGCCCCTGCACCTCTGGCCTGTACCCCAGTTCTGCATGCATAAATAAATAAAATTTTTTTTTTAAAGATTTATTTATTTGTACATACAGAAGTGGGGTACAGGCCAGAGGCTCAGGGGCGGTGAGAGGCTTCACCAGAGACAGAGTAGGGAGCAGAACAGGCAGATGATCAAAGTACACTGCTGAGGGGAGCAGCGGGCGGGCCAGGAGAGGTCTGCCAGCCATGTGGTCACCTCTGGGGCAGGCGGGAGTCGAACTCATGCAGAAGTGGCTTTAGCTTCTCAGTGCAGTGCTTAATAAAATCTTTTTTAAAAAAAGTTTCCCTTCCTTCTCTCTGTTTGGTAACAGGAATATTAGAACTTAGATATGATTACTTCTATAAGCTGATTGCCTAAGATGTCCCAGTAAAGAGAAAGTGGGAGAAACAGCATGCATTTAAATTTAGTTCTACTACCTAATTTAAAGCTTTATAAGTGTCCTCAAGTTTTTATAAGCTTAAAGGTTTTTGTGTTTCAAAATGAGTATTTCTAGTAGTGGATTTTGGGAATAAAGTTTGTCTACAAATTATCATTAAACAGTTTAAAACATTTTGAGGATAGATACTATGATTACAAGGTGAGTATTATGATGATGTCTTCTGATAACTTTGTGCTTTACAGCACTATACAATAGCTAAAAAAATCATAGGATATGCTGAATGTAGGTGTCTTTAAAAATCTTCACCTTTTTTCTATTATGCTATTATGGGCATTGAATAATTCATTTCCAAAACATTAAAATATTCTGAATAATGAAAGCATGTTTTTAGTTAAGGACCACCTCAATTTTTAAAATCAGACTATCCTCAGGCTTGTAAAGCTAGATTGTATAAACTTGTTTATATAGAAAATTGCCATAGTGCCAATTGCAATGTTTTTGCCACTTTGGTTCCACTTACTTTACAAAATAGTCACGAGGTCAATCAGTGGCCAAAACAGAAATAGTATACAGAAATAATCTCACTCTTATGGAGTCTTTTTCCATGTGGTAACCAATGCTTAATTATATTTCTTCCAGCTGTTATGGTGTTGTGTTAGTCCAGTTAGCAAATTTTTCAACTTTTAAGATGTAATGTTAGTAAAAACCCTTACCTTTCACGTTATTTGGAAATCTTTTGGAGTTCTTGAAACTTTGAATTATTTGTCAAATGCAACTCCATACCGGAGTGAAAAAATGTTTTTGGTGTGATGGCAATAAAGTAGGCTGGAGTCCATGTTATTCTTAGCAGTCTACAGGTGGTTTACCCACTATAAGTGTCCTAGGGGAGAGTTCTCCCCAGGAAAGACTTTTATTGCTAAGAGTAGTAGCTTATAGAGACCTGACTAGTTGACAGACTAGCCATCAGTCTACTAACTTTGAATAAATGCCTCATGTGTGATGCACTTGTGATAGTAGCAAAAGGGACTTCTGGATAATTCAAAGATAAGGGAGCCCTAGCATTGACCTTTAAATTGTGGGCATTATTGAGAGGTTTTAAAAAGAGGATAGCACTTCAATAGTTAGAAACAGGAAAAGGAGACTCTAGGTTGAAAAGGATAGTGTATAATTTGATTGATTGTAGGGTAGTTGTGGTAAGAACAGGAAGGAGTAGATAAGAACTATAGACTTTAAAGAGAGTGAGTGCTTCTGTATTGGCAGCTGCTTAGATATGGGGGTAGAAAAAGAGAAAAAATGGATATAAAACATTGGCTTTGTGATTAGGAAGTGACTATATGCAGTGTCTGAATATGCAATGTCAGTAAAATAGCTAAAAACAGAAGCCATATTACAAGGGGTTGGGGTGAGCACAGGGATGAGGAAAGGAATTTGGTCTATTGATAAAGTTTGTACAAGGATGTAGAAAGGGGAAAAATCTATCTATCTGTCTATCTATCTATCTATCTATCTATCTATCTATCTATCTATCTATCTATCATCTATCTGTCTGTCTGTCTGTCTATCTACCTACCTACTTACCTACTTATTATCTATCTATGTGTGTATGTAGGTATGTATGTATCTATCAATCTAACCAACCGTGTTTTCCTCAATTCTTCTGTGGGGTGAAGCTATATGAAAATCTGTGTTCATATGGAAGCTTAGAGTAATTATAAGAAGGAATTTTAGTCATAAAATTTAAATGGGAAGAAGTTACAAAGCCACTGAATGGCTGGATGGAGTTGACAGTACAAAGAAAATTTTATGGGCCGAACTTGCATGTCCATTAACAGCTGAATATTAGTAAGGCCAAATATTGTAAAGCTATACATTTAAATGAAAGAATTTTCTTACAGCAAAGTTACATGAGCTGGAATTCAGGAGAGTCTGAGTTGGGGCCCAGGGTTTTCATTTGGGACCTCATCTTCCCTGGACATTGTTTTCCTTACCCATCATGGTGCTGAATTCAGAGGTGTCTTCACACTATAGTGCTTTGTTATTCTAGATTCAGAAGTGTCACACTGTCCAAAAAGTCCATTAAGGATCACACAGACAGTTTACCTGGCTGGTTTGTCACTGTGCATCAAAGATGTGTATGAAGAGCACTGCACAGGGAGTCAAAAGGCCTGTATTTTAGTTTCAGTTCTGTCACTTGTTAGCATTGCCACATATACTGTGAGTTCTAGCATACTAGGCAGAAGACTGACCTTCTCTTCAACTCCACCCAAATACGTAGCTCCTAGTTTCTGGATCGTGTGCTATGTTATGTAGAAAAAGAAATATACAAATAAAATTAGGATTACAGACCTTAAAAAAGGGAGATCATTATGCATTAAATATCCTAAAGCATGGAAGAGGAAGATGGAATGATGGATCAGAGACATTGGAGGATGGAATTAAAGGCAAGAGGGATTTGAGTGTGTGAGAGAGTTGACCCACCATTACTGGCTTTGAAGATGGAGGAACTTGGCCACCAGCCAAGCCATGTGTGTGGCCTGTAGAAAATGGGAACAGTCCTCAGCTGACAGCCAGCAAGGAAACAGGGAACTCGGTTTCATAACTGCAAGGAACTGAATTCTGCCAACAACTTGAATGATCTAGGAAATAGATTATTTCTTAGAGACTCCAGAAAGGAATGCAGCCCTGCCAACACCTTGATATTAGCCTGGTGGGACCCATGTCAGACTTTTGACAAATAGAACTGTATGGTAATAAACTTGTGTTGTTTTAAGCTGCTAAGTTTCTGGAAATTTGTCATGGCAGCAATAGAAAACTTACATACTTACTTTCTTCATTTATAAATGAATGCAGATAGTGCTAATAATAATTATCGACTATTTGTTTATGAGGTTATTCTAAAGATCAAAGGAGCTAATGACGACATCTGCAGAATGGTAGTAAAGACCTTTAAAAATCTCTTTCTCAAAAAACAGTGAGAATACTGGCAAAACTGTCAAAATGAATTTTTTCACAACTCCTGAAATTTTCAACAAATCAAGCACTAGGAACATGGGCTTTATGGTATGTTAGCGTCCTTACTTTCATCCCCCTCTTCCCAGTCTGCAGTGGCCTTGAAAACCAGAAAAATATTTCACACACAAGAAGGCAGAAGTAGATTGTAAGAAGAACAAAAAAGACAGAAAACAAATAGCAAAAGGGAAGATATAAAGTCTACCTTATCAATAATTGCATTAAAGTAAGCCATTAAAAGGTTGAGACTGGCAAAGTGGATAAAAAGACACACTCCAACTTATTGTTGTCAACAAGAGACATTTTACAGATTCAAAAACAAGTAAATTGAAAGTAAAATGAAAAAGCTATTTCACTCAAATAGTAACCAAAAGAGAGCTGGATTGGCAATATTAATTCACAAAGTAGACTTTAAGAAAAAAATTGTTATTACCTACAAAGAAAATAACTTTATAGTGATTAAAAGGTTAACCCCTGGGGATAATGACCATTGATAAATATATATGTATTTAATATCTGCCAAATGAAGAAAACAGTGATAGAATTGAAGGAAGAAACAGACAATCCAATAATGGATGATTGCAAACTAGAGATAAGATCAACAAGGAAATAGAAGACTTGACTGTTATAAATCATCTAGACCTAACACTATAGAAAAATTCACCCACCAACAACATGCCCGTTCTCCTCAACTGCATGTGAGTGCTCTTTAGCATCAGTCATGTATTAGGTCATTAATCACATATCAGTAAATTTAAAAGGCAAGGTAAGTTCTATGATTACAGTGGAATGAAATCAGGAATAAGTAACAGAAAGAATTTTGGGAAAGTCAAATGGATGAGAAGATTGTCATAAGGGATAAAAGAAAACAAAAAATAGATTAACAAAATTTACAGCCAAAGTAGTGCTTAGAGAGAAACAGCAATAAATGCCTACATTGAGAAAAATGGTCTCAAATCAAAACCCAACTTTGTACCTTACGAAGGTAAAGAAGAGCTAACACACATAGGAGAAGGAATAGTATAGTTTAGGGTGGAAATAATGAGCAAAATTGGGAAAACAACAGAGAAAATCAATGGAACCAAAATTAACAAAACCAAAACTTTGAAAAGATCAACAAAGTTGAAAGTCTGAGGATAGGCTAACCAAGGGAAAAAGAGGTAAGTCTCAAAAGACTACAATTAGGAATGAAGAGGACGTCACTACCGTCTTATAGGAGTAAAGGATTATGAAACGATACTATGAGCAGTCAAATAACCAACGTGAACTGGATACGTAAATATCTAAGAGATTGGGCATATATATTGACCTGAAAGTACAAAATGGAAGATCAGAACTTGTGAGTCATTTCAGAAGTAGCCGAGCAAATGAGTGAATCAAGTTTTACCTTCTTTTTGGCCAAGCTGTGTCAGAAATTGGGGCTTTACTCAAATTAAGACTTGGATCCCAATTACTTGAATATTTTATAATTAAAAATACTTTTCATTGACTTATGATTGACACAAAACATTAGGTAAATATAAAGTGTTCAGCTTCATACATGGTGAAGACATTGACAGAGAAACCTGTTAGAGAAGGAAATTTTGTATGTTAATGTATTATCTCAGTTTTGGTTGAATGCTAAAACTTGGCCAGTCCCTGTTTTTTCTTTTAACAATTTTGCTCTCTTCTGCAAATAAAGTTGGGTGTTCATCTATATGATCAGTAAGCCAAACAGATACTTAACTTATTGTTCTAAGTTTTATGTCAGTGGTTTGTTTTTGCATTATCTATCAAAAATGGCTGAAATTTTGGGCTTTTAACAAATGAATCCATTTTAGTTGCTTTTTCATTGCAGATGAAATAACTTTATCCGATATTGCTGATTGTTTTTTCAATTACAATATTTACATTAGGTCTCTTACATATACCAAACTTCATGTGATTAGATGTTATTTGATTTATCTTTTATTTATCTTTTGAAATCTATATACTAGTCAACCAGTCAAACTACTGGCAAGTGTTTATTCATGGCTTTCTTCTGTCTGATGTTACAGGGGAAAAAAACAATAGCATAAATCTTTAGGAAATGCATTTTTCTTAAGGGGTCAAGAAACAGTATTGTTAAAGTAGGGAGAATACTGGACAAAACTTATTTGAATATGAGAAAACTGACTTACTCAGTGTTCCAGAGCTAGTTCATTGTCCATTGGGGCTGGAAGTGCACTGTCCTGTGCTAGGTAAAATAGACTATGTCACAGTATGCAATTAAATGCTACAGTATGGGGCTCAACCAAGAATGACTTTCTAGGTAAAAGATTTGATTGATAATTGCAAAGAAGGCTATTTGGGGAAATGAGACTGAACCTGCTTCCTAGAGGACATACAGGATATGGGCAAGTGGAACAGAGAGGAAAGATATTTCAGAAAGAAATGCTAATGTGCACCCAACGCCACAATAGTGAAGGCAAGGATAAATAGATGGGACTACACCAAGTTAAAGAGCTTCTGTACAGCAAAAGAGACATTAAAAAAACCAGACAGCCCACTAATTGGGAAAACATTTTCTCAC
>NW_004567115.1:30212634-30274322 GCF_000260355.1 Condylura cristata
AGGGATTGTGGTGATGGCACACGGGTGACTTGTTGATGGGAAACCCTTGGGGATTACAATTGAGATGGGAACAAAAAAATGTACAAAATGATGTAAAATAAACTGTTATAAAAAAAAAGAAACGCTGATATGAAAAGTCTGAGGCTACTTGAGTTTCAGAAGAGGCTGCTGGAAGAGTCCACCTCTAACACATCCATTCAATGTATGTGCTACCAAAGCTGGGTAGAGGCTCCAAGGAAGTCAACGCAGTTAGTGGTACATATCAAGAACCTCTTGAAGAATACATTACAGCTACTATTTGCAAACTAGTAAATAGATCTACAAAGTTAAGAAATTCACTCACGGTCATTAAACAACTAGGTGGAGTCATGAGAACTTGAAGCCAAGTGTCTTGCATGGACTCTGTATTCTTTTTATCACTCCACACTTCCTCCATTTAAATTTCCATTTAGTCCTCAAGTGCTTGGATGAGTGTGTGACAGTTTGATATCTCTTGAGTCGCTTTCAGAACCCAAGTTGCCGCAGACTCCATCACCAGTATTTCACCACATCTCATGGAGAAGACCAAGCCCCTCTCCATTCTGCCTGCCTCTGTCCTACACATCCTCCAGATTCAGCTTAGGTCTGAACTTCTGTCTCAGCCTGGGATGGTCAGACAACACTCCCCCACCACCTGATCCAACTAGTCATTTCTAAAATGCTTGAAATGATAAAGATCTTTAAAAGGGTATTTGTCATAAGATATAAACTGATACATCTAGAAAACTATTCCAATTATCGTTGTTATTTATAGAAGTAAATACCATTGGTAAATTTTTTGCAAAGCACTTATAGTAGAGTGGTTTGGATGGAATCCAAGTTGTTCACTTATTAATATATTATTCATATTAACAAAATCAAATGTTAGGCTGAGCACCAAGTTTATCCCCCCTAATACCACGACTTTACTAAGGCTATTGCCCTTCTTGGTAATTAAAAGTCAAGTGTAAATTTCCTGATATGTACTATGATTTCTGAGGCCCTCATAACATTTGGAAATGCAGATCAGAGGTTCAGCCAATGTGAATGTGAAGAACAACACACTCAATCAATTGTGCATTATTACCCAGGTAGCTCTTTCCCATTGTTGTTTAGGAAGCTTTAAGATGAAAAGAGGCCATGACTTACTGCTGTTTTATGCACTCCCTCCCTTTCCACTCTGCTGGGTTGTTTGCCATGGATTACTCATTATCTCCCAAGTGGCTCTCTGCCATGGCCAGATATTTAAGAAGCATCCATTTCATCATGTCTCCATCACATTCTTCCTCTTCAGCGTCATCCCTCCCTCACAGTACGTGTAGGTCATCACATACTTGATAGCCTACTGAAGCATTACCCTGTCTCCATTTTATTTTTCCTTCTTTTGTCAGAACAATATCTTACCATGTGACAGACCAGAACCACCTCTAATGGTGTTGACACAGGTGGCTGTTTTGAGGTAGAGGAAATGGGGGTGCCAACACAGTGGATCACACTGCCCATTTATCTGCCCTTAACTACCCCTCTAGCAGCTTCCCCGTGACTGCCACAGGGACCCAACATGCAAAATGTGGCTCTACAGATTTTCATGGTAATACCAGCATTCATAGGAGTAAGTCCTTTGAAGTCCATTGCATCTGAGTTGCCACATTTGAACAAAAATACACATACTTCATACAGTTATTGTAAAGATGATATGAGATCACAGACATGAAAGGACTTGATAAGTTCTATTTATAAGGCTGTTTCATCGTGGAACCCGGTTATAATTAAAAAGACCATTTTTGAAAATCAAAGCTGCCTTCCCTTAAATTATGTCCATTGCCTTTAATTCTAATAATAAACATTAATTTGCCAATAATAATGATTATAACGATAATGTCATTGCCGTTTATTGAACACTTATCATCCTACGTGTTTTACATGAATTACAAAGCTTTCGTGGAAGGATATGACTTTTGTAATTGATAGCATGATGCAAACAGATGCACTGAAAGAAGAGTCATTAAAATAAAAGCTTATATGAATCTGGTAGAAAGAATTATAAATCCAAGATTGTGGTCAGCATCACTCAGGGTCTCAGTTGGAAACAAGTTGTTCACTCTGGGGACAGTTCAATGATGGAACTGCTTTGGGCAGGGTGGACAGAGTGTGGAGAATCTCAAGCACCCAAAACTGGAAGAGGGAAGGCTGATAACACCCTTGGGACTGCAAGGCTCCAGACCAACTCCAGAGAGCTGTTACCAAACCTTGAGAGCTGTAGCCCTGGGAGAGGGGTGTCCCCCAGCAGCCATGATGTGGGTCAGGGAGCCCAGCTGCTGCTGCCCAGCCCACTGCAGGCAGGGGTGGAAAGTCATACACTCAGAATCCTCCCGTTCTGAGATCTACGGTCATTGCCTCACAAGAGCTGAAACCAACTTGGAAGCCAAGGAGCTAGGGAGCCCAGGTAAAGCCTTGAACACAGAACAATGTGGAGGGTCCATTTGAAAGGTAAAAGTGAGAACAGACATGCCAGGTGCCAGTTTAAGTAATATACATAAATGGAGAAGAAAATAAGTGAAAGATATATGCAGACCTTACTTCACAAACGGACTACTTACAAAGCTTTGTTTTTCAGTTGTTTGCTGGGAATCAGAGTGTAATTTTTCCTAAATGCATTTTAAACGTAGGATTTGGTTTCCACCTACTCCTCAGAAACTCTGTGCTTCACATTATTTGAAAGACCAATGGGACAGAGCCGACTAGGTCTTGAGAGCAGAGTCACCTAGTGAAAAGGAGAAAGGTGACGCATGAGGCTGACACAGTTAAATTGTGAACGGGAGACTTTGTTCTGGCTCTACCCCCACTTGTGGTGGGTCTCTAAAATAGACCTGCTTGCCCTAGCATGCTTGATGCTCCCAAATTGCTGATTTATATTCTCTCCTTAATCTTGAATGGTTTAGACCTTGCATTTTTTGAGTTGATCTTGAACATCTCTAGTCTGGGGGTTGCAGTCTCCCACCTATTCTATTTATTGGGCTACTTAGTCAACCTCTCTGAGTTTGTGTATGCACTTGTGAAATCAGGATACTGCTAGCACTGTGTGGGGAAGTGAATTTCTGGAATTCCACCACTCTGGGGATGAGGAAATCATGCCAACAAGTCTTCAAGGGCTGATTTAGCTTTTTCTCCTGGGTCTAAAAATGTGGTATTGAGTTAATCCCAAGAACTAGAAAAGGTCAGCTATCAGCCATTATTTCCCGTGTTAATAAACATTCTGCCTGAGTTCCTTGGAAAGAGTGGGCTGTCCTGGTATATGGAGTTAACTCTTTGGACTGCTTTCTCCAATGGATGCTGGGGGTCCAGGCTTGCACAAGAGCTCTGGGATATATATCTATCTCTTCCCGGCCCACTCTGTGGGCTGTGGGATGAACCATCTTCCATCTAGTTGGTATTTTTTATAAAAAAGTTGGGAACTTTGACTAATTATGGTGTGTGAGAGAATGTGGTTGTATGTTTGTATGTGACACTTTTCTATTAAGCTTTAGCCCAGTGATGTGCAAACTTAGCATTTATCAGAATTACCTGGAGGACTACCTAACACAGGCTGCTGGACCTGACTCCAGAGTTCTGACTCAGTAAATCTGTGCCTGCCTGAGACCTTACATTTATAACAAATCCCCAGGTGAAGCTGATGCTACTGGTCTGGGGACTGTCACACATTGAGTCCCACAACTTTGTACCCCCTGAAATTTTTTTCCAGGGTTTTTGAAAAGTGGCCATGCAAGGGTCCTCCCTGCTGGCGCAATGGGTTAAAACACAGCACTATGAAGCTAGCTGCAACCACTACAGCAAGAGTTTGACCCTTGCTGCGGAGATGACCCACATGGGGCAGCAGACCTTTCCTGACCCACCCACTGCTCCCCTCATCAGTGTCCTTGGTCGATCTGCCTGTTCTGTTCCCATTCTGTCTCTGGTGAATCCTCTCACTGCCCCTGCACCACTGGCTTCTACCCCAGTTCTGAATGCATAAATAAATCTTAAAAAAAAAAAAAAAAAAAGAAGCCATACGGGGAGCACTTCACTGGAGGCCTTAGTCAGTGCCTGCTGATGCTGCCACATGACCACTCTGGCAGCCACCTCTTGTGACCATCTATGTAGTTTAGCACCTTCCACTGCTTGGGAATCCTTCACTCCTGATCACATTAGCTAGGTATTAAAAGCTATGCAATCTGACTTAATTAATGAAAGAATATCATCACCTCTCTGGGAGTCATTTGCATTTTAAAGAAGCTCCTTAAATTAAAGAGATTTGTAATTTCAAAAATATTAGACACTGAGAAAGAGATCTACAAAACTCCTAGCATTGTGTAGTGGTCGGCGCTTTTGAGAAGGGAGTGGACAGCACAGAGGGACTCCACCGTGTCACCTTCTAGGCCTGTTATTTTAGATTCCACAATCTTCGTATAACTTCTGAGCTCTTCACAATGCCTTGCAGAGCAGGGATGGCACGTGGCCTGGGTGTGGGGAAGGGCAGCTGTGGCCATTTATGGCCATTGGTTCTTTGCAAATCTGGTGTTTATAAACTAGGCAATGTTTGCCTTGTGTTTATTTATTCCACCATGTAATAGAAGATGTACGTAAGATTCGTTTGGAAAGTATGCTTTTCAATTTCCGGCTGAGAATAATGCAAACAGTTCAGTGTAATACAATTACAGTAAAATAGTAGCAACAGAACATTTTATTTTAAATTGTGGAATTAGTAAGTAGAAAACTAGTTGGAAGCTAATCTGCTTAAACTCCTTTGAATGAGTCTGATTTGATGGGTACATGGATTTAATCTTCTGACCTAACCCTCGAATATACATAAAGAACCAAAAGAACCTAGTGAACAGCAGTTTCCAATACTAACTTACCAGTCATCCTGATAAAATAACTATTGACAAGTATATGAATGTCAACATTGTATTTTTCCAATTCAGAAACATGTTATGCCATAAAACTACAGTAGTTAAAAAATTAGGATTTGTTAAAAACTGTTGAAATCCTTCAATATTTTCTGCTTAAAAATCCAGAAACCATCAAACTTTTTCTAGAAGTTGAAGGAAATTAATGTCAGTGACAGAAATACAGTGAATCTAATTAGAAGTCCCGGGGCAGCAGCTCATTAGTGTGGTTAGTTAGTAAATGAAATTTCAGCTGCAGTGAATTAGACTATGTGTCTTCGGTTATTTTTTTCTAAAAAGAATTACAAAATGTCTACAACTGGTTTTTGTTAGTGGAGTATTTTTTTTCCCACAAGCAGAAAATATTTAGGATCTTTTGTCATGAGGAAAGCAATGGCCATTTGGGGACAGATTTCCTTAAATGTCTGTATGTTGAGCTTGGGTTAGTGAAACAAAAGCCCTTCTTCTCCCGTGAGGGAGCTGCTTTCATTTATCTGCTAAGCTGCTCCTTTGCACGTTTCTTTTGTCAAATCCTTTAATTTTCTTTTAACCATTTGTACCGCTTGATCAGATTTCTGTCTAAAAGAGAACTAGATAGAACACTATCTGGTGACAGACATTAAGGGTAGATTGGGACATTTGTCAGTTGCTAAATGTGACAGTTGTTTCCATCTAATGTCTTTGCCATGATGTTTGCACCTTTGCCCTTGAGAATTCAAGGAAGTTTTGAGACCTCACAGAGCCGAATTTCAGTAGGTCAGCAGTGTCCATAAAGGAGGTATGATAACCAGGCAGTTGCTCTAGGATGTGGCACCCTGCCCTCCCCGAGGGGCTTAAACATTCTAGGGTATTAGGAGCCTGGCTATTAGATAACTATTAGAGTCTGGCTCACATCTCCTATAGTGTACATGTCCACGGTTTAGCCATGATTTCTGTATCTGGGGGCTGTAGTTTAGATCAAGGGTCTCCTCTAGGTGAGTGTTCCAAGGGGGAGATTTGGCAATGTAGGCAAACAATTTTCATTGTCACAGTTCACAGTCTGGGGAAGGGAATGACTGCTGATATCTGCTGGATGGTGGTCAGGGATGTGCTAAATATCCTACAGCACAAAGATAGTATGATCCGTCGTATCAAAGTGCTGACCTGTCCTTCTATCATTTGATATCACTAAGGGGGAAGGAATGAAGGGATGGAGGATCTTTCAAGTGTTTGAATCCCTGAAGAAAATGTCACCATACATTTCAAAAACCTACAGCTTTGTCACTGAGGAAATGGTTCTTTCCCCTACTCTCATTTGAAAAACATCTATGTCTCTACTTTCCCTGTGGAAACTCTTAGATCAGTGGCATATAGAACATAGTGTTAGACCCTAAACAACTGATGAAGACATTTCCAGATTGATCTCAGATACTGGCCACAAAAGTATTCCTCACTCTAGCATGGTACTTTTCTAAGTGGAGAAGGAATCATGTGAAGCCTTAAGTGAAAACTATAAAACACCGAGTTTCCTGTTTGCTGCTCATCAGCTGGCAGCAGTGCTGTGTGCACTCTGCAAGAAAAACATAGGCCTGCACCTTAGGGGAGCTGGTGCTAGTGGCCTGCTGGATGCAACCTCTGTGTGAGCTACAGTGGAGACGAAGCAGAGAAAGCAAAGCAACAGGAAGATAGGATCCTCATTTTCATGAAGACCAGGGGAAGTTTTGCTAACACAGGGTATCATTCTTTTACATTTACATTTGCTCCCTCTTTTCTAAAAATATTCTCATTGACAAAGGAAAGGAGAGGCGATTTGGGTACCAAGAAAAATGGACATACAAAGTGGTAGGAAAGGGAACTTATATTCTTTGAGTCCTGAGAAATGGGACTCAGCAATATCAAGACAGAGTGATCCAGCTTCACTTCACAGGTATGGTACAGGCTGCAGAAAATGCTGTAAAACTTTGATATAATTCACATGATGCAATATTATACATAGAACTCAAATCAAGAAGCCAAATACTATGGGAAATGCAAGGTGGAAAGAAGCGTGGCAAATATATATGTGATGTTCTACATCACCCATTTTCCTTTGCTGGTAGAGCATAAAAATTATATTGTTCATACCAAATATTTCTAAAATTCTGTAAAATTTTGCAGTCCACAATCTGAACTTAAAACACAAACTTAAAAAGTAAGACATGGGAGACAGGGAAGCACTGTGTCTGCTTCCACAATTTACGTGATATGGCTTCTTTGTGAATTTGCATGTCTCTCTTACACCTATTCTGTGACCATACTTACCTTCCCTTACTTTCTATTCTTTGCCTCTTCTTCCCATCCCTCACCTTTGTTTTACTTTTCACAGCTTTATGGAGGCATAACTTAGATCACCATATAGTTCAACTATTGTAAATATATAACTTTTGTGATTGGTAGTCAATCTACCCAATTGTGCAACTACCACCACACTTCAAATATAAAATACTTATCATTTCAAAAAGTTCCCTTGTGTTTGTCATCAACTACTGCTCCTATTCTAACTTTAGAAATCCACTGGTCTACTCCAGATCTCTCTCTCTTCTCTCCTAGCTTTCCTTTTTCTAGAAACCTCCTGTGAATTAAGCAATATATGTTCAACTTCTTTTTCTTGCATCTTTAGCATTTGTTCATTCTTTTAAGATTTATTAGTAGTAGCACATTGTTTTAGTCAGTTTGTGCTGCTATAACAAAAACAGTGGGTTTATAAAGAGCAAAGCTAATTTCTCACAATTTTGGAGATTGGGAAGTCCAAGATCAAGGAGTCAGCAGATTTGGTGTCTGGTGAGAACCCATTTCCTGGTTTATGGAAGGCTATCTTTTCACTGTGTTCTCACATCTCTGTAGAATACCTTTTATGATGGCACTAGTCCCATTCCTGAGGTCTCCAGCCTAATCACCTTGTAAATGCCTCATCTTCACATACTGCTAAACAGAGGATCAGGTTTTTCAACATCAGAACTTTGGGGAGGACAAGAATTCAATCTGCATTGTACATTTTGTTCACCATTTGCTAGGTCCTGGACATTTGGATTGTTCTACTTTTGGTCTTTTATGAATAGTTTTACTGTATTTGCTTCTAAGCCTTTGTGTTAACATATGTTTAGATTTCATTTGGGTATATACCTAAGAGTGGTATGGTAACTCTTTAAGAAATTGTCCAAATGTTTTCTAAAGTGGTTGGACCACTTTGCATTCCCACCAGGAATGCATGAGGGATCCATTTCTCTGCATCCTCACCAATACTTGGAGCATCTATCTTTTTTTTATTATAGCCTTCATAGAGAGCTTGATGTGCACGTCTCTCCTTTTCAATGCCCACTGCCTTCCTTTATATAATTTTTATTATTCTCTTCCCATTTTGTGCCTTTACCTAGTTGGATTGGTACTGCATATATATTCATTTATATACAATTTCATTGTCGACTAAATCTTTTTAGACAATCAAGAAATGCTGCTGATTTGTACTCAAAGACTAATTCCCTTTGGAAATCCATTCAGTTCTCTTCACAGATAATGTTTTTCTTAGAAGTGCTCTAGTTTTACATGTAGCAGATTAGAACAAGCAAGTTTTAGGCCCATGAAGTATATCTGTTTAGAATTAACTTTCAATAGTGAGGGTTAAATGACATCATTGTCACACTTGTAAGCATTACCTTCTCAACACCTACAGGTGCTCAGTCTTCCTACACCCCCAACATGGGAAAAGTCCCTTTAGTGAGAGGGCACATTTACCAATCTCCTCATCTTCTACCCGTAGTGTTTTAACTTCCTAGGCCAGAGGTGATGCTTGTGAAGAGAGCTGAGTCTCTCTGTGTTTGGCTTGGTGGCCCAGCTGAAATGGATTCAGCTTTGCAGATTCTGTTCGAGCAGCCCTCTGGATAGAGTCTCCATTCTGGAAGGACATTAGAATCACTTACTGAGCTTTAATGCAGCATCTACCTTCCAATCCTGCCCCAGACTATGCTTAAACCATAGTCTCAAATGACTTTGGAAATGTAAAAATGACTAAAGGTAGCCTTTCCTGTGCCCAAAATAGATTTTAAAAAATTCATTACTTGAGGTTATAAAGATACAGCAAGAGGCAAGCCAAAATAATCAGAAAAGAAAATTAAAAAAAAACATACCCTGAACACTATGCTCTAAAGATGGTTGTGATGCAATGGAATCAGATCTGGGTTTGGAATCAGAGGGTAGGTGAAGTTTCAGGCCCTGTCCTTGATGAATGGTCATGAGCAGCCTACTCCCAGCTCACCTTTCCTGGGTGTAAAGTTGAGGGTGACACTTGCCTGAGTATCAAAGGGACAGTTTCCTCAAAATACCTTAAAATAATATATTTCAGAGCACTTGACGCTGCTAATGACTTATTTCACCATAGTTTTTTAAGGCTGTCTTATCTCGCTTTATCACATAGAACTTAGGTTTCTATTTAGCATTTTATTTCCTCTTTTCATTGGGTTTGGAGCAGGGTTCTGCCATGTGGGTCACCTCTAAAAGAAAAAAAACAAAAGCAGAGATTCTTCAACCAGACTTAAGTGGTGTGTCCTAGCAGATGACTGACAGGTTATAGGACCTTCCTTGGCTGTCCTCTTTTAACCTCTGTGTTCAGTTCTGCAAAATGAACAGAGAAGGACCTACTGTTCATTTTGTGGGAATTGAAAGAGATAATAATTGTAAAGAACTTAGCACACTTCATACATCTTGGTGATGCAGGAAGGCTTATTTCTTCTTATTAGGTAAATTTGCTGCTTAAAATCCAGTGAGACATTGAGGTGTTTTATTTTTCATCCCGTTCATCTAGTTCAAAATTTGTATTAGTTAATTTTTTAAAAGATTTATTTGTTCATGCATACAGCATTCATGGGGTACAGGTCAGGGGTGTAGGGGTGGTGAGATAATTCACCAGAAACAGAGCGGGGAGCAGAACAGGCAGATCTACCAAAACACACTGCTAGGGGAGCAGTGGGCAAGACAGGAGAGGTCTGCTGCACCTCTCTCTGGGGATCGAACTTGTACCAAAGTGGCTATGGCTAGCTTGCAGTGCTGCATCCCAATCTGTTGTTCCAGCAGGGAGGGCCCATTTAGTTAATTTTTAAACTATAGTAAGATTAGGATTCTCTCCACTAGGTATAACCACTGTGGGATCAGTCAGTAGAGATAATAAAAAATATAATGGGTGGGAAGTCACTGGCATTTTGAACTACTCAATCTCCTTGTAAATAAGTAATTGTGCTAACAGTAAAAAGAAACAAAGAGAAGAATGTCAACGGGGAAAAAAAAATCCAGGGAGATCATGCATTGTATGGTTTTAGTGCCCTTGGATTACATATTAGAAATGTTGGTGATGATGGTTAGAAATGATGATGGCTGGAAAGACAGTTGGTCCCTAAGTAGTTCATTTTAAGAAAGCGATTTTAAAGTCTGGGGTGGAGGGTGTATTTCAGTCAATTTCAGGATATTTTTTTTTTTTAAATATTGTTCAAAGTCATTTTAAAGTCAATATTTGTAAGTGACTATTTGGGATTTATTTTGCATTGCTGACTTTTCCTTCCATACCCAGCATGTGAAAGGAAGCATTTCATATAAGTTTCACGATCTAAAATAAAATAAGTTGTGATAAATAAGTTGTATTCTATCAAATTGCAAGCTGTATAGATTGCAGAAAGCCTATTTTTCCAAGAACTGCATATTTTAAAATATAAAAATAATACATTTTTCAAAATATTTCTGTTATGGCTATTGTAAAATAATTCATAATCCATAAAGTCAGCAAGAATAATATAATGAACCCATCTGTACCCATCACCCACTTCAACAGTTAACATGCTTAGGAATAGCAAACATTTAAAAGTGTCATGTAGTTGAGAATTCCAGGAACTCCAGTCAAACTGAGCCAGTATCTTTTTGTTGATGAAAATCCTCTAAATAATACAAAAATGTGTGAAGTACAAACAGAATATTCAATTTCCAATAATTTGCTAATAAGCCCTTGAGAAGAATTCTGTATCAGGCAAGGCTTATAAAGTCACACGGTGTCATAATTTAATGAGTGATGGATAAAAATTCTGGTCATATCCTCACTGGGGATGGTTCTGACATATCAGTTTCTCAGAGAATCTGATCTTTTCAAAGTAAAGCCCTTTAGCTGCCATTCTGTTTTAGATCATCATAATTCACTTTTTCTTGATAGATTCAGATTACACATTTTACAAGTTTCTGTAATTGTTTTCATGGGCACGAAGGGTAATAAAAGATGCATACATAGCAAAAGAAATGACTACAACTGTTATTATGAGATGGTTATATTCTAATGATGCTTTGGGTGAAGGATTACAAATGTGAGAAAAGGAAAGCTCATTATTTCCTGGTTAGGTTCAAGGACACCATCCTTCTGGATGAAAGGTGATTCAGGTATTCACATTTAGCACAGATTCTGAGCTGTACATTGAAGGTTACGGTTTGAATTTTTTCCAAATTAGGTACATAACCATTTCTGTGCATAAAATAAGATGGAAATTCAGGTCACATTTTAATTTGAGTTCATTTTTCAAGTTGCACCTTCAGAAGCAATATCTACACCACCAACAGGCAGATTTAGCCTCCCAGGAAGCTCTTTCCCATTGTTTCAACTTCCAGTGAAGGTTATTTTTGTTTACCTTAGACCCAAGGTATACCATTACATTTTATTTTAGATTTTGTGGAAGTCTTGAGAACTTTATTTAAAGAAGTGGTTGCTTAATGGTTTTTAATCTGACTCTACTAATTAATTGTAATGTTTGCTAATTTGCATCTATTTGCAGTTTTCCAGGAATATTTGATGAGACACTTTTTGCACCATCCACATTTTCAGTTAGTTTTAAAGAAATATCTTAAAAAAGAAGTGTTATTAAAATATATTATACAAATTAAATTTAGGGCCTATATATACAGTATGTTCTAAAGTATTACTGACTGAATTAGTTCAACAATTGGGCCACACAGGATGCTTCATAAAGTTTAGACGCTAGAATAACATCTTAAGGCAATAGTAATTTGATTTTTTTTCCTAAATGTGTTGCCATAGATTTTCCTAAATGTTTTATAAACAGTTATTAAAAGCACATTGAGAATCCGAATTCCCTTTGGGCAAAATGTTTTAGTACTTAACTTTCATTTAATTCAAAATTGCATATGGTTAGAGTTGCAGAAAAACATTAGAAAATCATAACCAGCTATCACAACACCACATATTTAAATCAGTGTGGTGCAGCCTCATCAGAGTCACCTCAAGGTGCCTAATAATAAAAATAAAAGTAATCAGTATACTCTTTCTTTCACTCGAAGAAAAGGGGACATTTTAATTTTAAGTTTGTTCCTAATGATTCAAAGACTTCCCTGAGATACTAATGAGAAATTTCCAGTGATTGGTGAGTTTTGTGGTGGGCTCACTGCCAGAGGGAGAACATGAGGGCTAAAGGAAGGAATTCTTAAAGGTGGGGGAATAGGAAGATCTATCTAGAGAAAACATTGATTAAGAAATTTGATCTAAAGTCCCAGTTCATAGTCACACAAAAAGCTTTGTTTGTAAAATGAAAACATTTAGGATTACCTGAATTGGAACTTGGACAATTAAATTTTATAATTTGAAGGATATGCAAATAGGTAATTGACTAACTACTAATGTATTTGGAACTCACTGAAGAGGGAGGCTATGAAATGAGCCAGCTGGTGGATGAAAAGAGCCGAAGAATTATGTTTTATTTCTATTTAATGTTTCCATTTTAATTGTGCCTCTAGGTAACAGGCTTATAAATGGAAAGCCTTTCTTTTGTATGGAAGGTAGAATTACTGTTTAAAAAAATCTAAATTGTAAGGGTTGAAAATACCTTCAAGAGAATAAATTATCAAAAAAGAATACAGAGAGAATTTGCCAATGCGAAATTATGCTATTTCTGAACCCAAAACTATTTGTATAAAAATGCAAATTAGAGTTAGCATGTGTTTTAGTGGGCTTAAAGCAAAGAGGAGTTTTAAAATTTTCTTTTAAGTCCAATTCCAATAAAAAAAACTTTGATCTGGATTACAATTAAGTATTTTTTTCTCTAAATGTATGCATTCCTTTTGCAATCACCATTGCAGTCACCACTTTTCCAGGAAATAAGAAAAAATTGGTGATTTCAAGCTAATTTGGCAATTCTTTGGATCCTGGGGTTTACAGAACTAACTCACATGTGCTGCTATGAGTCTAGACATTTCTAAGATTTGTTTCTTCAACTCTCAATGGGGCTTAAACTTGATGTTCTATCTGTTTTACTTGGTGTCTATGGTTTGCCATTCTAATATTTTTTTCTTAATAAAAAATTAAGTTGCACTTAAAAAGGGAAAACATTCTTTCTTTAAAGTGCACTTGTACTTTATGAGCAATTCCTGGGGTCAAATGGTTTTGTTTTATTCAAAAGCAAGTGCAGGAGTGGGAACAGTAAGTAACATTCCCATTTTCTATGCATTATCACAATGTTAAAATGTAATGAGGAAAGCAAATTTTCCAAAGTAGTATCTCAAGAATTTAAGGATGCAACCTTTATGAGATTTGTCTGTCTGTTTAAGTGAGTTGGGTAAAAGGAAGCCATATCATGGTGCGAATGAGAACATAGAATAATGTGGATTACAAGATGATCAGTTCTATGGGAACCCATAACAGTACCTCTTCTAAATAGAACGGGAAGTGAAAATGAGTTGAGTTGCACAGCTTGGAAATACTGACCAAAAAATTGCTGCACTATTTGTTAGCACAAAAAGTAGCTAATAACTACATCTAATCCTGATTTTGGTTAGGATAGATGCTGACTCCTGGTATTTGTGAAACCAGGAAGGAACTCAAGAAATGATGACTCTTGTGAAAAGACTGAGCCCCACTTGACTCTCTTTAACTTGTGGCCATTTTCTGTCCAGACATTTTCACTTAGCCATCTTCTACGGGTCCTCTTCTGAGCGACCTTCTGTCTCCGACCATGAGCCTACCCTGTTATTTCCAAGTCTCTGTCGGACTCTGCGTCTCTTCTCCAGTCCCACTGCTGCTTCTGGTTCTTGTCTTGCTTTCACCGAACTATTGCTACCACTCCGTTAACTTTAAATCCTACCTCCTTCCAATTCCACTCTCTTTTCAGCCACCAGAGTGAATGTCTATCACAAAATTCCCATTGGATAATTTTCAAATCCAGAATTCTCCAGTGGCTTCTATTTCCTGCTAGAGGGGCTAGAGATAGGCTCTTCTTTACATGACCTCTCAGCTATTTCTGACTCCCCCTGAGCCTCACACTAGGCTTCATTACTGCCTTTGCGCTCACACAGAACAGAATGATGGGACACTACCCTCAGCCTTGCAGGTTTTCTCTTTGCTCATCTGTGCCCTTCTTTCTACCCTTCTTTTTATGCTCAGTATTTATTTGTCTGTCAAGCATCATTCATCTTCCTAAAATGCAGATCTGACCCCTTCTCCTCCTCTGTTCCCTCCCTGAAAAGTTTAGGCTTCTGTTTCTGTGCCCCCAGGGCAGGTGCCCATTCTGTAGTCAAGCAGGATGTGATCATGTGAATGTTTGTTGTCCATTTCTACAGTGGTGTCAGCTGAATAAAGTCAGGGAGAGCTCATTCCACCCCCCTCCCACAGCCCCCACCACATCTACAACCACAACACACAGTTCCTGAACACCGCTGCTCCATAAATCTTTTTGAGTGAATGGGTATGTGAATAAGTAGCATCAGTGAAGCCAGATGAAGTAGGAAGACTGGAAATACCAGATATTGTTGAGAATTCAGTGGCCTGGTGATTTTCTGTATATAGGATTCAGATTTTGACCTGAAGAGCTGTGTTTCCCAGAGGAGACTTAATGGCTTGGATTTTGGAGAATCATGAAGGAATATAAACATGAGCACTATTTTCTAACATAGAAAAGATTTAAAAAAAAAATTGCTGTGTTTACCCTTTCTGTAGACAAAATAAAACAATGGCAGAAAGCACAGAGCACTATTGACACGTCTTAAGGATTTAAGGCTGCATGTCAAGACTGATACTGGAACCATCTTGGTTTGGTACATCATGTGACTTGAGCAAGAGGCCCATAAGGAGATCCCAGTGTGTCTAGAAGGACTGGAGGCTAGCAATGGAACAAACTGGAAAGGTGGGAAAGATACCAGTTCAAAGTGGAATCATATGACAGCAAAAGCCTAATGAGGATGTGGGAAAATCCAAACAACACTGTGTACTTCAGAATCCTTCCCTTTCAAGAGCTTAGCGCTCTTCTCTTGCTTTCTTTGAGTAAAAGGATTTGGATCTGAACAGACTAATCTTTAAGCAGAGAGTTCAGGGACTGACTGAGAATTACTTTACATCTGGTACTTGTCTTAATTGGGAGTGTACAAGTTAATAAAATGTCTTCCTCTAACCTATGTGATACTAGCCATCACTTTATAAGTCTTCAAGCATTGTGGGGATGTTTATCACCTTCTTAGGCATATTTTTGGGCTTCTGTTTAGACTGAGTTCCCTCTGTATGTGAAAGTCACAGCCAGCATTTTGTCTTTGAACATGGAACGAATGCCTCACACATTTCTAGGGAACTGTGACTGATAAACATGACACCTTGCATTGAGGAAGTGGTAGCAAACTCGTACAAATTATATATTTGGAAGCAGGCATCACATTCTGTACTCTAGTGTGCTATTAAGATACTGTTTATAGAATCATACCTACTGAATACCTTTCTGTCTGATTGTGGCAAGGCCAGATACTGAATTTCCAAGTAAAATGAAATAAAATTCTTGCTTTCAAAGGACTTGTCATTTAATGAAAGAGAAGATTAGGTCTACAATTATGGGATCCTGTGGTACAAATAAACAGAAAGCTTTGTGGAAACCCACTAAGAGGTGCCCAAATCAGGTGTGTGTGTATGAGAGAGAGAGAGAAAGAGAGTGTGTGTGTGTCTGAAGCCTGTGTGGAAAAGGAGGAGCCAGAGAGATGGGAGGTGGGTGACAGACAGCAGTGGTGTTATAAAGGGATATGGTGCTAGACTAAGGATTTAGGACTTTCTCTGGAAGCACTTAGACTGACTTTGTATTATATACAGGGGAGGGACAGGATCATACTTACATTATATTAAGATTCTTTTGCGGACCTTCCCTGGTGGCGCAGCAGGTTAAAGTGCAGCACTAAGAAGTTAAAACCACTTCAGAATGAGTTCAATCCCTACCCAGAGGTGACCCACGTGGCGCGGCAGACCTTTCCTGGCCTGCCTGCTGCTCCCCTCAGCAGTGTATTTTGTCAGTTGGCCTGTTCTGCTCCCCACTCTGCCTGGTGAATCCTCTCACTGTCCCTGCACTTCTGGCCTGTACCCCAGTTCTGTATGCATAACTAAATAAATCTTTAAAAAAAAAAAGATTCTTTTGCAAGCAGTGGGGTGGCTGATTTGGGGTGGAGTGAGACTAGAGGTAGGGGAGTCAGGCAAGATGCCCTGGTAGTTATCCTGGGGAGCCCTGGATGAAGCCCAGCCCTGCAGCGGGGTGGTTATGAGAGAAGACGTGTGTGTGTGTGCACGTGTACTCACCTGCATAGGTGCATCTTTGTGCACAAATGTGTGTGTGATCATCCACTGGATTTAATATATTATTGCCAATCTTGGAAATGTTTTGTCAAAGGGAAGCATCTTTGTACACATTTTTTCAAAATCTACTTTTGGTTATAGACTTCAATGATAAAATTAATTTGTCTCATTGTATACATAAGCTTCCTCATCGGCAGTGCAATCCACACCATGCTCGCTCTGCAAATACCACTTCCTGTTTTACACATAGAACCTGTAAGCCGCCAGTGGCCAGGATGGTCCGTCAATGACACTGAAGTGGCAGGCCAAAGCACTGTTTCTAAGCACTGTTTCTTGGTTCTGAGTCTTAATTTTAACTCATCAAGCAGACTTTCTCCAGAGCAAAACTAGCTTTCTTTAAGGAAGTAAAGACTGGGTTTGGCCATCCAACCCACTGGAAATAATTTTACACCTGTATCCCTAGAGAGAAGGAATAATTTAATGGTCCAAAGTGAATACTCTTTGGACAGGTCCGAGGTGACTTTCTTTGGCCTGGAAAACCCACCGGTCTTGACTGGCAGTTATAAAGAAAAAGACTTTGTTAGTGACTCTTTGACCAGATGAATGGTGAATATAATTCTTGGGCTCCTCAGCCTCATCCTGGGCTCCTGTCTGCTTATACAGTTAGGCTCAGTGCTAGGACACTCTCAAGGTATAATGGTTTTAGCATGTCCCCAAACCCCACTCACCCAGTTTTTCTCACTGTCTTTCCTGCCATCATCTTCACCAGCAGTCATTTCCTATGGAATGCTTTTTATTAGAATACTGGAGCCACAAAGCTAAGGCTGACCAAGCATGTCTTTTCCCAGGCCAAGTACCTCAGGCTGCTGCCAGGGAGCCTGGCCCTTAAAGCTGTGGCCCTTCTCTGGATGCAAAATCAGGCAGGGAATAGTGATCTGGTTTCTCAGTGCATTCCCCCCCCCCCTCACAAATGAGGCAACAATTAAGGCTGATTTTGCAGGGTCGTGAGTATTTTTACTTTTTCCATCTCAACCAAGAAAAACAGACAATTTTACTTAAAAAAAAAAAAAAACAGAAAAATCTGGCTGTGGGTATTAATATAGTCTTGAGATAAGAGAGTTCTGGAAAGGAAATCTGAGGACTGAATTCAGTCTATAAGCTTTCAGCAGTGATATAAGCGGTATGATATTTGTAGTTGGATCAACAACTTAAAACTGTGTATTTTAAATAAAAAACAGCTGTTACATACACCTGCGATTTTATAGCTACTAAGGCTCTTTTTCAAAAGGAGTTATTTTAAAGGAAAATATACAGTGATATTGTAGGTGGTACCCAGTTATAGAGGACTTCAGGATGTGTCCCAGCTAAAGCAGCAATATTGATTGGGTGTAGCCCAGGAAAAGACCCTGAGTCACGTACACCCATTGGTGAAGTCCCAATCTTTGTCACAGTGATGAGTTTGGGTACAGGCTCATGATCTAAGATGGTCCAATCATCAACCCTTTTGTTTTTCTGGGCTGTCTTGACTGTGGATGGCACAGGCTGTGGAGGCAGACAAGGAGTCAGTTCATTCCACAGGGAAGCTGTCCCAGGAGGAAGCAAACACACCAGGAAGGGTCCTGTTCCCCCACAGTGCTGGAAGGCACAGAAAGGGAATTTGGAGGCCCCTCAGACTTTGGCCTTAGCTTTTTCAGATGTTTGAGCAAATATATTCTCGTTAATGTCTTGTTTTCTGCTACTTGCTGCAGACAATATCCTTAGAAGTCAGAGGTGGCAAGGCATAAGATCTTGGAGGATGAAGTCCAGACTCTTCACTTTGTATTCTCTGTAATAGTAAAAATGACAACAGCAGTAAAAGTAGGTACCATCTACTCAGGGCTTGCTATGTGCTAGGTGCTGTTCTTGTCCATTGTATTAGTTACCCCATAAAAACCTCATAGCAACCTTATGACAGCGGGAGTCAGCTATCCTGGTTCTTCTCTGGGTTCTTGTCCTGTGTCTGCCTTTTACTGGCTGATGACTTCACACACATCACCTAATCTCTCAGTGTGTCACCGACCGCTGCAGATGGCTATTAGTATTAAATAAAATAATGTGGTATAAACTTCTTAGTGGGTTGCTTTTTAAAAAAATTACATTTCCTCACTCTCCTCTGAAAATTCCCTGCTCTAAGATAAAACTGCAGTTATGTAAATGTAAAGTATGTAATTCTCTTTCTTTTATGAGAAATCCTATTCCTCTCTGTTAGCCCCTGCCCCCCATACTAGCTGTCGCTGCCATCCTTATGTGAATTCTTGCAGCATTTGCTCTCTGCCCCAACTCCTGGCCCCTACCACATGCCATAGTTGCTGCTTAGTGTTTGAAACCAAGAATGTGTCCTGTTCTCCCACAGTGCTGTAAGTCACTGAAGGACATGGGACCCAGGGATCCTGGGTATCATGATAATACAATGGCTTTGAAAAAAACCTTTTTTTGCCTCAATGTACCCCAGTTCACACTTGCTTGGAAGAAACAGAGAAGTTATTTTGGTCAGAGGTATGAAAACTAGTTTTTATTTTTGTTGAGCTTGGCTGTTTTGGCTCTTAGCCATGTATTCTCTGGCTTTTGTTCTCCCACTTCCATCCCCCAAATAACACAAATAAACAATCAACAAGAAATGAAAACAACCAGAAAAAGAAAATTGGTGGAGGCCTGGGCCCTGAGCACATACTTCATAAGCTGCTCTGAGTCTTTGAGTTTAGGATGAGTGCTGAAAAAGCTCAACACAAAATTGTTCAGTCCAGATGGACTCTGGGTCTTTGTTGACGGAATTGCCATTAACATCTATTGAATTTCGGTAGTTGTTCTATGCTTGTTAGGGGGGATAGCAACACTGATGCCTGTGTTGTCATTTCAATTAATTTTAAAACAAACCCCAACAATTACTTTTCATAAGCATTTTGCCTGCTTCTTTGTCTTCATGAGACTTGTTGACATTGCATCCAGAATGACTCATTTTCAAAACATGAAGTGTTGGATCCCCTGGAAGTGGCAGTATACTGGGAACCAGGGCTTGGCCTTGTTCAATTTAAAGAGAAGATGTCTTAAATAATAGATAATAATAATATACCTTGTATGTGTTCAGTGCTTTATAGTTTGCAAAACACTTTCACATTTTTTATTCTGCCTTGACAGGAAGTCGAATAGCAAACAATCATGATGGGTGATCAATATGATGAAGATGCAAAGCTCTCAGCAGGATGGAGGGAATGCGAGGGGTCTAAGTCACTGGTTGGGCAGGTGTACAAGTGTGTCATTTCTCTGCTAGCACACATTCATGTTCCTAATTGCAAGAAAGGGGACCAAAAGCCCCCATCTCTATGTGATGTGGGCGGGAAGGATGCTTGCTGGGTCAGCTGTATATAACACCTTTGGTGTTAGGGCATTAAGGCTGATTCTGAGGTGAGGGATCTCAGTTTTTCATATCTGTCCAATAAGTATGAAAAGATTGGTAAAGATATATTTTAAATTGTGAAATAAGCAATTCAGATTATATGTCAGATCCGTGGATGGTGAACCAGACTCTATGGAGGGTCCAGAAGAAGCACTAATAGATGACATGGAGTGGAGAAAGAGAATATGGTATGTGTCTACAATGCAACATTAGTTCATCATAAGAAGGAAACCCTGCCATTTGTGATAGCGTGGATGAAACTTGCTAAGTGAAATAAATCAGACAGAGGAGGACAAATACTGAATGGCCTTACTTATGAGGCTTCCGGGCATTTTCTTTCACTGTCTTGTAACTTTTAGACCACCACACCATAAAGAGGATATTATAGTTCCTCATGGATGAGAGAAATAGAGTTGACTGAAGCCCCTGCCAAGTTAGCACCCACTTCAGGACATGTGAATGGGTCGTCTTGAAGCCTCTTTGGTCAAGACATCAAGAGAGCGTGGCATCTTCATAAATGATCTGGGCAAGGATAGCAGAAAAACTGCCATGTTGGCAACTCAGAATCCTGAGCAATCACAAGTCATTGTGGTGTCAAACAATTACTTTTTGAGTGGTTTGTTGAGCAACAAGACAGTAAACACTTTTGGTAATGTAATAATCTTTTTAAACCATGGGTATCATTTTAAATTATGAGATTTTTTTATAGCCATTTTCATAGTATCTGAAATGAAGAATGATTGGCTCAATGCTACAGAGCTAGGAGGTGACAGAGCTGGTATTAGAATATAGGGGTGGATACTAGAATCAAGTATTGGAGCAGGGACTCCAGTCTTATTTATTTCTTTTGATTAAAGGAAAAAATCAGATTGGTGCATTGTGAACTTTGGCTTAATTATGTCCTTAACAGATCTGGGTGACAGGTGTTAAATACTACTATTGATAGGTACGTAATTATTTAAATGTATCAGGAAGATATACTGGACACCATCCATGCAGCCTCTGAAAAGTGTGTTTGCAGGTGCTGAAGCCATCCATGACTTATTTTTACCAGATGAGTTCTTTGCTTCTACTGGGAGGGACTTCCCTGTAAGACCTCATCAGTAGGAAGTTACAGTATTTCCCTTCCATCTAGAGTTTATTGAAGTAGCAAAAATAAATTTCATCTTGAAACAATGCGCAAGCCAAGCTAGCCATTAAAAAATGCCATGAAACATTTCTGTGCTACCATTGGGACCATTCTGTGGCCTTGTTTCAAAAACAGTAAAAGCTTTAACTTTTATCCAATTTAACATTCATTTCTAGCTGTGATTGAACACCAAGTGTTTTCATTTTTTTTTGCTTTTTAGTGTCCTGTGCCATTAAATGCTGTGCGTGTTTTTTGTGAGAAAGGGAAGCTGTCATTTTGTCTTTAAAATAAATTATAAAACAACCAGCAAAAATACTAGGAAATGTTGTTCAAATAGCATCTCATACCTAAGAGGAAACGAAAAAGGTCCCTGGAGAGAACAGGCAGCTTCACCTCTGCTGAAGCTATTTGTTGTTGTGTTTGTAACAGGGTAGACATTTGCTTCTGAAAATGGAAGTGATTTGTGGAGCTGTTTGCTATTAACTTAAGCATCTGCTTGTGTGCCAGAAGATTTGTTTGATTGGAACAAGTAGGTGCTTGTTTTAACTATAAAAGGACACAAAATCAATGACAAAGTAGAAATGGTGATAATTTTATAAGCTGACTTTTCCCCAAAATTGAGCCCTATCACATTGATGGGATTGTTCCAAATAATTCTGAACACTTAAACACTTACACATTCCTCGGGCTTACTGAAGTTGCGTGAATGTCTTTTCTCAACAACTCAAAATGGCATTTGGTGTGTGAAACCAATTATCTAAACATGGCCTAGATACTGCAAAGCATGTAATGTTAAAGTGACCGTAGTGCGATTTCCTAGCCTTCACAAGAGCTACCTAAAGAAATTCCATTGTTCTGTGGCAATTATGCAAATGAGAAGAGATATAGGTGTAGCTCCCATATCCTGTTTAGTACGCAATGGGGGAAGATAGGAAGCCTCTCAAAAAAAAAAAAGAAGAAAAGAAAAGAAAAAAATGTCCAATGTCTATTTGTTTTTAATTTTCTTTCTGTTAATGTCACTGTAAATTTCAATGTCATATTCCCGCACATTGCTGCCCCTAATCTGACAGTGTCAAAGGATCTATCTTCATTTTCTCACTCGTTTCATAATCTAATCCTCAGCTCTAACATGCAATTAGTGCCCTCTTCGCCCCCTGCATACCAAGCAGGCTGACTGCTACAGCCTTCCCTGTGCAATCCGTTTAGCGAGGCCTCTCGTAATGAATATGTACATTTAGA
This sequence comes from Condylura cristata, assembly GCF_000260355.1. NCBI lineage: Eukaryota > Metazoa > Chordata > Mammalia > Eulipotyphla > Talpidae > Condylura > Condylura cristata. The sequence goes on from NW_004567115.1 coordinate 30,234,969, forward strand.
AGACCTCTGCGCAGAGGGTCACAGGCAATCAACCTTGAATTCAATTATGCGAGTCAAGGTTAATGACTCGCCGCAGTGGTCAGAGGCATTCAGAATCCTGCAGATTAAATCAGCCTGTCAGAGCTGACAATGCAGAGAGGACAGAATGACTTGTGTGAGAAACAGGGAATCGTGCAAAGATAAAATGGTGTCAGTCCTCAGCGAAGATTACATGGAGTTCTCTGTGGCAAATCAGATTGTAAATCTCCTCTGGACCTGCAATGTGATTAGTCTACATAAAGACGTTTCTAGATTGTAATACGGAGCCACTAATAAGACCTCCTGAACTCCACCCTCACTGGGTAACTTCGTTTTTTACCTCATCATTAACATCTTCTGATTGTTCAGCATGAAAAATTAAATTACTGTTTTTTACTGATATTCATGGAGTGTGCCCTGCATGATCTTTTATAACACAACTCAATATTTAATTAGTGGAAACAATTTAAAAAATTTTGCCAGTTATTTCACATTACATTTTCTCTTGGTTTTCTTGTAAATCTTGATAATGCTAGACCTTAGAGGGCGAGGGGGAGGAGAATCAGAAATAGGTGAAAGATAGGGTTACTCATTAAAGTAGGCATCTTATGACAATATAATGTATATAGATGCCAAAATTATGTTATAATTTATTTTCAAAGCAAACAATACAAACTTTATTGGAACTTGCTCCAGAGACAAACCATTTGTGTGTGTGTGGGCTGAGATAAGCATGTTTTCCAAATTCACGTGGGAGAGAACTTCCCTTTTTTTTCCAATTTTCTCTAGAGCAAAGTCTCTGATTTAGACTCTTTTCTAGATGAAGAACCCCTGACCTGTGGGTAGTTATTGACAACACATTTCTTCCATATTAAAAAAGTGTTCATACAAATTGGGTATTCTTTTATATGACAGATATGTTTTCTAAGTAGGATGCATTCAGATTTTTGTGAACTTCAACAATGTTAAATTCAATAAGAACACTAGCCTTTCCTCATTTTCTTTTCTTTTCCTTTCCTCTTTGTCTCCCTTTTTTTCTTGTATTTTTTGAGCACACACTGTTCATTTTGTTTGTGTAAATGAAGAATCAGGGTGAACTGTCATGATTTGCCAGGAGCTCATGGTTAAGTGGAGCTCATGGTTAAGTGAAGCTCCTGGTAACTGAATACTAGTTACCTGGTAACTAAATATTGGAGTATGATAAATGTGGCAATAAGGGAATATATCAAGCACCTGATGGATCCTAAGGAGGAAGCCATGGGCTAATGCTCGTTTGAGTGTATCTTAGGGAACCAAAATAGGTGTGATAGGAGGTGGAACCCAAGTAGTGCGACTCTAGAGAGAAGGGAATGTTTCAGTTGGGTTTTGAAGGATGAATAGGAGTTTTCTTGGTGGGGAAGTAGGAAACAGTCTTTTTGGCTTATAGAACAACGTGGACATATGTTAGATGTGTATGGGATGATAGCAGGTGCTATGAGCTGGCCAGAGCAGAGCAAGGAAGAGGCTACTTAACTCCAGTTCTGTAAACCTGGTATATTTTATCATCAAGCTGGATTTCTTAGCTAGACCAAATCACACACTTTTCTCAGTATCATTCATGTTTCTGTTCTTCCCACTGCCTCCACAAGTGTCTTCTGGAAGCAGCATTTAAACATGTGTTGATGTTATTTGACTGAAACACATAGTTTTGGTATAGCTAAGAACTGACTCACTCTATTAATAGATTTCCTAAATTCCTAAGTTTTCTTAGGATAAAACAAGAGTGAAAAATATCTCTTTGTTGGGACTTTCTGGTTTTGCTGTGGTTTTTGGAGTTATGTCTAGTAAAAATTTTCCCATTTTTTAAAGTTAATGCAAGGTATGTAATTCAAAGCACTAATTGTGTATGGGATGTTTTAACTGCTAATCCAAACCAAGTTCTGTAAGTTGCCTTTATTTCAAATGGGCTTGATATTACTTGGAGGACACTTTGCTGTAGAACAATATTCTAAGTCATGTTGAAAATGTCCTGTAAACGACACTCAGTGATGGACAGTGGCCAAGGAGCTGTCAGTGGTTATGTTGGGACTGAGACTCTCTTTCAATTCCATCAGAATCCCAAGCAAGAAAACAAATGATCTATGCTACTTTTGTGAGCCACATAGCCCCGAAATGACAGAAATAATAAGAGCTGTCCCAAATATGGTGGGCCCTCTTCTTGGTGCCCCCTGGTGGCTGGGATGGCAGGTGTCACACACTAACTCCTCATCTCTCGTGAGTGGATGTATCTGGAAGAAGCATGGGCATCTGGAGGAAGCCCCTGCTTAAGGCTTGGATTAAGGCAGGTCATTTGGCAGAAGTGATAGGTGCAAAAATGAGCGAATGCATCTGTTGGTTCTTCTCCCAAAAGCAAATATAGTTGGAGGGAACAAATGTATACTGGGCAGAAGGGTGAATGAAAGAAAGGAGAAAGAAATTTACCGAACTGAGGCGATAACAGCTAAATTGTGCATTCTGATGAGTTTCTAGTAGAGGAATTAGAATTATGTAAAGTGAGAAAAAACCAGAAATTTCTATTGTCTTTGTTACTCATTGAACATTCTTCCAGGGCATCAAAACTAAAGATAAAATTCATAGGAACTGAAACCTAATCTGAATCTTCCTAGACCTTTCCAACAAAGAATAAGATCTGTGTCTTCAAAAATAAATATGTTGCTGTTCTGATTTAGTTTCTGTAGTTAAAAACGGTATTTCAGAAGATTTTAATACTTTTCATTCTGTATGAATAGCATTTCCGGGTTTGTGCCTGTCCATGAGCCTAAATTCTTCTGGGAAAGCCGAGCCTCTGTGCTACCAAGTCGTCTTCCGGCCCTCATTGCTCCACTTCTGTGATTCCTTGCCGTATCTTTGTGTTTTCCTTCTTTTTCCATATCTTTAATATTATTCACCCAAAATCATTTTTTCTCTCCTTATTCTTCCCCTGATCCTCCCAGGATTTCAATATTTCAAGAAAGCCATCTGATTCTATTAAAAAGCAGACAATGAAACAAATGCTTCCAAGCCCAGCGTAGTCTGGGAGGTCTGGCCAGCACCCGCGCCAGGGGACTCACGGGAGACCCGCGTGATACTCGGGTCACATGCCCCATTTAATTTTAGATTATTTATGCTAAGTCAAGTCAGTCTTGAATTGACTATAATGTCCTGTTACTATTCCCCAGCTTCCTTCCTGATCAGTGGAGGTGATGGAGTTGGCTGGTGGAGTCTTTCCCACACCGTGGCATTCTCTCTGCTGTTGTTGTGGGAAGATTTGTGCCCTCACAGAACTGTGGAAGCTTTTTTTGATGACATTTTATACTTGCTTTTTTTTTCCTGTTTGTGTAATAATCTGAAATCACCCTTAGAAGTAAGTGAAACAACGATCTGATTTAAGAAATTCAGTTGTTAAATAGTACAGAAGATTAGTGGATATGGCTGGAGCAGGAATGACCCAAGTTTGAGAGACATACTGATTGGCTGACACAGAGGACACAGCACAGTTTTAGTCACAGAGCACTGGCTGATCCGTCTCAAATTCTACTAGCAGAGCTGCCCTGCCAGAGTAAAGGAAGCAATGGAATTTTCAGAATCCATTACTATATGAATTATGGATTAAATCAGTAAAGGTTCTGAGCTATAGATTGACATGATGCATCCTGTCAAAGGACCACTTATAAACTTGGAAGGTTCATTTATGATGTAACATGTCAAAAGCCCATTTATTAAAATCTCTGTGCCCTGGATTGATGAGATTGTCTTTTCTCAAAATATATTTTAGTCTTAAGTGAAGGTAAGAGGAAAGAAAAGACAGCTTTCTTTTTAAAGTGACCAGAGACTATTGGAATAGTCCAGGTAAGGGGTGCTGTGGACCCGAGTTGAGCTGTGGCTAAGGGGATGTTTGGTGAAATATTACCTGTTAGAATCTAGGACTTCAGTCACTGACTGGGTTCTCTCCCAGTGTACAGGCCCTTGACCATGGAACTTGAACTTGTTTGTCCTGCGAGCTGCCTGCAGGCCCTGCAAGCTCATTTTGCCCCCTTAAGGCCTTTTCACAAATAAAGGTTTTGAAAGGAAGTGAGTATAAACCAGTTTTTTAAAGGGACTTCTCCATGCATGCTGTTGGAGAATAAAGACACAGTTTATAAATTAAAAAAATGTAATATGAAAAATGCAGATTGAGTGTACAGAGATATTAAAGATGACAAATTGGTGCGTGGTAACAGTGAAATAAAAGTCATGAAATACAAAGGGGGACCGATGTTGTTAATTAAAGGCATAACTGACTGTGAAGTGAATTCTGTAATGGGTTGATTCTTGGGGTAAATAGACAAGATATAAGGATTCACTCATTCATCCATCTAGTCTATAAATATTTATTGAGCACATTGATTATGGTTTTATGGATCAACAGCACCAAGAGTGGAGGTGACCAGAATAGGTCGCGGATACTGTATTTCAGAAGTAAATGCTCCACACAGGAACTGCTAGCTAAGAGGGATGTTATTTACTGGTGCAGACAAATTAAAAACATAAATAACATTCTAGTGTCTAAATCTTTTCAGTAAACACAAATTATGAGTTTTGTATATGTAAAACACTATCTCCTGGTGGAAAAACACTTTGTCGATGATTTATGTTGTACCAAGTATGGGGTAATTGCTTAAGTCAAAACCATTCCCTAACTCTGGTTGCCTTAGTAGATATCCCACCCCCAGCCTACCCAAATATATTCAGGAATTGATTTATGGATAGTAAAGTAATGTCTGCCTGGTCAACTCTCCTTCATTCATTTTCAAATAGGTGGCTTTGTCATGGCCCTTGTGTCTTTGGTTCCAGTTTGACTTCAAAGCTACTTTTGGAGATGGCCACAGTGAAGAGGCTTCCTCTGGTCATGTGCCTCTCTCTTTGGGTATGACCAATCTTAGGCACAAGGAGGAAGAAGGGTCCTAGATTTGGTTTTGGGAAGGGTTACCTTTCCCTTAAGCCCATTTCTTACCTACTCATTCCACCTTTTAAATCCTCATAAATGTAAACAAAGTCTACATTAAATCACATCATCTTTCTCTCAGAGTGTTACAATATGTTCAGAGCAAATCCTGACATATCACAGCCAACCCTATCTAGCCTGTATCCTGTTGCTCATAGTATCTCAACAATGTGGGTCCTTAATCCTTCCTCACACCCACTATGCTCCCTTTTAATTATGTTTTATAGGGCCTATTCTTTTTAAAGTGACTGTTTTTTCTCCCAGTGGAGGCCTGGTGAGCTTAGGTTAGGGAAAACTTCTCTGATCACCCAATCTGAAGAAGATGACTTCCTTTTATCTACTGCTAATATCATTTATAATATGCTATATTTTTACTTCATAACAAAATTAGTTATGTCTGGCTTTATATATTCACTTATTACTTGTGTTTAGTATGAGAACAGGTAATACACCTTTTTGGTTGATCATTGAATAAATATAGAGCATGTATCTGACACAATACAGGTAATCAGATGTTTTGTTGAAAATGTTGATAGTGAGCATCTGTTCATTTCAATAAGCCCATTTTTGTTGAGGTGCAAATTTGAGCTAAGACAAAGTTGTACCTCTGTGGATAAACAAATTATGTAAGTTCAGGGTACAGTTTGTGGTGTGGCAAGCCATTTTGTCTGCACCCTAGAAGTTGTTCCATGTGCTGAGCTGTGGTGGGCAGGTAGTGTATGGTCTTTGACTGACAGTTTTCTTTGTGGCTTTTATATTGGGTGGGGGGACAGATTGAGCCACCTGGAATTAGTGTCTCCGTTGGCTGAGGAACAATGGCCTGCTCTCCTCCATGTCTTTGAACAGGTACCGTCTTTATATGTCATCTGCCTTCAGCTGGAACCCTCGCTGGTACAGGCTATGAAAAAGTAGGGCAAGATTAGTGTGAGTTTGATGAAAGTTAATAATGAGCTCAGAGTAGTTTGATTTTGGTTTATTCTTTGGTTCAGAGCAAGAGTCTTTGCAATTTCAACAAGGTCTATCCTATCTCTCTTCTCTGGGGGACTTTGGGGAAGCTTTGGCATTCCTTTATTATGGTCCCTGGATGCTTTACATTTTGGAGCTCTCTACCCTAACTGTCAGGGCTCAAGACAGGAAGAAGAGAAAAACAGTAGACTAAAGAGAGAACCCTTGCAGGGGGAATGCTAAGAGACCTACAAATGGTACTGTTCGACATTTTAAAGAGAATTAAATGCAGTACAGCTTTTAGCCTCTTCACATAGTCCTCTGAACACTTTATCCCATAGTGTTAGGGCCTGATACTGTACCTAACCTTCACTTCTACGGTTTCCCTCTTCTGCCTGGCAGAATGGGAGATGAGCACAAGAACACCTGGGCTTTCTTTGGAAATTGAGAGTTTGCCACCATGTTAGCCAGGGTGCTAGCTACCTGTTTGGCCATCCTTCCAAAAGGGGTCATATGTGTGTTTGTGTGTGTGTGTGTGCACGCACATGCCATTCCCAATAAGGCTACAGCTACTACCTGCTCACTTAGCTCCTTGTAAGTGTGGGAAAGAGTGGGGGCTACCTTAATAATGGGGTGATTGACCCTGGGCGTCATGAAACAGTAGGGTTACTACTCCATCAAAAGAGAGAGACCAAGGGATCCCCTGGGCTCTGTCTCCGTGTTTTCATATTTATTTATTTTTTTAAGATTTATTTATTTGTGCATACAGAACTGGGGTACAAGCCAGAGGCTCAGGGGTGGCGAGAGGCTTCACCAGAGACAGAGTGGGGAGCAGAACAGGCAGATCTACGAAGTACATTGCTGAGGGGAGCAGCGGGTGGGTCAGGAGAGGTCTGCCGCGCCATGTGGTCACCTCCGGGGCAGGCGGGAATCAAACTCATGCAGAAGTGGTTTTAGTTTCTCAGTGTTGTGCTTTAACCCGCTGTGCCACCAGGGAGGGCCCTTTATATTTATTTTTAACTGTGAATAGGCAATTACAACGACCGCAGCCTGATATGAGAGTCATAGCTGGTTTCAGACCCCTAAGGAATGAAGGTCTGATTCCTTCCACCAGGCAGGCCCCCTAGACCAGCGGGGCTGGTGAGGGATAGGGGAACTGGCACTAGGTGGTAGAGGAATGAGATCAGGAAAACCAGTTATGAACTTGAGGTCTATTGTAGTATTGGCTTTCACTCATCGATAACACTTCTCTGGTAAGTTTTCCCTTAGAAACTGTGACAAATGAACATTTTGAAGCATCAGTGACAATATACAGTAAACATAATGTGAAATGCAATTAGGTTGCCTCAGCCCAATTTATCAGGTCTGTGTGCCTCTACCTTGGCTCAGTACACTTTGGCTCCACCACCCTCATCAGTGCATCTTCTGCAGGAACCTGCTGGCAGCACATTGGGCTGTTTTTCTTGTGAGCACAGAGAGCTGTAAGTGCCAAGGGCTTCTATCCAGCAGTGGTCTCAGCCAGTGGCTGAAAGGGGTAGAGTTTGAGAGCCTCAAGCCCTTTCTCAGACTGGGATAATGCTAAGATATAGTCTGTACTTGAGTTTTCGTTTAGGGTGAGGCTGAAACTGTCAAAGGACTTTATGTGAAATATCCCCATTTGGGAATGCTCCTCCACTCCTTTATCTGATTGTTGTGGATATTTTCTTGAACATAGGCAGAATTCATTTTATTGCATTTCTCAGATATCATGCTTTTTACAAATTGCAGGCTGACATAAACTTGCATGCAGTAAAGCTGTTGGCATCATTTTTCCAACAGTATGTGATCATTTAGTGTCTCTGTCACATTAATTAAAGTAGGTACATTGTTTTTTTTTTAAATGCTATTATTACACACTAAAAGACTGTAATATAGCACAGACTTCACTTTTGTATGTACTGGGAAGCCAAAGCAATTCGCGTTACTTGATTTTATTATTTGCTTTATTTTAGTAGTCTGGACCGAATCCCCATTATCTCCAAGGTGTACCTACGAACATTTGCATATGAATCACAATCTCAAAGTCAACTTTTGGAGAGCTCAACATAAGACATTCTTTTGTCCTTGTCCAGCTGTTCAGAAAATACATTGTGATGGGTCACAATTGTCCTTGTAAGTGATCACAGCTGAGGAACTGATGTGAAACCACCCAGGAGGCAGCCCTTTGTTGAGAGACAATTCTCCTGAGTCTCTTGCATTTCTACATATTTTCTAAGAGAGACACAGATCACCTTTTGTTCCAAGTTATTTGCTATTTCAAGTTATTTGTATAGGGAGTAGCCTTGGACTATATACTGTGTCCTCCCAGAGTAAAAGGCCAGCATGCTTACTGATCATTATAAAGACTTTTGCTCCCTCAGTTCGGGGGTCTTCTCCCAGAGTGTAACCCTCTGCCTGTGCAGGCATCTTGGGGGCCACCATGTGGCCTGGGGGCTTGGGAACAAGGGGAGTTAATGCAAGGATGCTAATGCTCAAGTGGTTGTCCTCTGACAGTAGAGTCCTTGACCGGTGAGCCTGGAAGGCTGACATCCCAGCTTGAAAGTAAAGCAGTCCTGGACTTCTCACTGTTGGCGATGCTTGTCTGCTCAGGAATTGCTAGTGGCTCCCTTGACAGCTCTCCAGTCCTCATTCATTGCTAAATTTGCCAGAATGGGCTTTTCTGATCATCCCATTGGATTTGGCATCTTCTTCCTTTAATCTTCACATGTGGTATCTGTTGATTGGTCAGATGCCACTTTGATCTTTACTCTCACAAAAATAAAAACCCCACACAAATAAAAAAATACTGCTCCAGGGATATTCTGCCTCAGATACCCAAGGTCTCCTGGCTAATGTAGTTCCTGCTCCTGCCTGGGGTTCTCTGACCCCGCTGGCTGGGCCTCCCTTTCGTGTCTTCCAGCCGCTGCCCTGGGCTGGAGGGCCTGTACAGACCAGGATTTCTCCTTCCCTATTTTTTGATCATGTAGATGAAAACCTAAGTTTTCAAATGCAATTTGTGTTGTTCATTTACATGTTCAAATGAGCCCAAAGGACTTCATAAATCGGCATGTTATTATTATAAGTGACAGGGAAAATAATATTGAGAAGTTAAACTCAAAGTTTCTTGACAGCTCATTTGTGAAATCAGAAAATTTTATTTTTTTAAAGTTTCAGTTTCTATTTTACTTACTGTCAAAAGTAGTGGTTTTGTTTTTATGACCGCCCAAAGAGCCTATTATCTCTTTCATCACACGAGACTGCCCAAAATGACATGTCTCACCTAGAGAGGGACAAAACAAAACCATGATGTGAATGTGGGGGGTTCTTGGTGGAATTTCTTGGAAAAATATGTAGAGAAGCACTAGTTCTAATTCATTGCTCTGGGGGCACTTAAATGCTTGAAGCTTCTGTTTATTTGATTGTGAATTGAAATAATAATAATGCTTCCAAAGGGCTGTTAGGGAGACAGTGAGCCAGGCATCTGGAAGCCTGATAAAGCATTAGGTAAAGATGAGCAGCACTCCTCCACCCCCCACCCCCCAGAAGAAGAATTTGACAAGTGCTTGTGGAAGGAAAGAGGATTGATGTTATTAGTGACTTCACATCTACTCACATCCATGAAAGAAGAAGATCATAATTCAAAATGGCTTTAAAATGTAATTCACAAAAATAATGTTTAGAATATTTGAACATTAATATTCCTGGATCCAAACTCTGTTTTGGATTTTCTGATGCCAAGAGTGTTTCATAGTAGGAACCAAATTCACTCTCCGTGACATTAGCTTCAAAAGTTTAGGAATTTACCCTCCAATCTATGATTAAATCAAAACCCTTATTTGATCTAATGATATTTTCACATGATACTTTCGGCAGGTATGACAAGATCTATGCGTTTTTCTGTAGGGCTATAAAGCAGCCCTTTCATTTGCCATGAAACTTCTGACTTCAGTTATCTCTAACAATTTATCAACGAATAACCACTGGAAAAAGGATTTTGCTGTTCTTTAGTAGGATGAGTTGAAATACGTTAACAAAAGTTCAAGTTTGGAGTTTAAGTTCATATATAATGGCTTCGATTGATCTTGACGGCCTCAGATGTGGCACTGGGGTTCCAGAACAGCTAGGCCTCAGTAGGGGCTGCATCTTTCTGTTTCTCATTTTCTATCTTTCAAAATGTATCCAAGTACTAAAAATATGATTAATGAGGTTATTGAACATTAGAATACAATACAGTGTTGGAATGAATTAACTACCTAAATGAGACACCCATCATTCAGTGCTGACTTTTAATTGGTTCAGTCAGTTAATCTGTTAAAAATGTCTCACATTACCACAATTATTCTCTATGCTCTCACTGTCATTCTACTAAGGCAAAAGAACTTCTTATGTTTTATAAATGACTTGCACTTTATCCATCCATCTGTGCATTTATAGAACACCTACTGGGGGCAAATAAACATGTACACATTTACATGAAATCATTGAGGCACATAGCACAAATAAGGGACTTTGTTAGGAAAGTTACGTATTTTGTAAGATGTTAAATGCTTCTTTCCATGTGGAAATTTAACAAGCTTACTAGAGCCTGCGGGAATGAGAGAATGAGAATAGCAACATAGTCAAAGGAACTGCAATAAATGATTCCTTTTCTTTATCAATCTAGTTGCCCTTCTTGATATATGATTTCCATAATCATTGATGAAAGAAAGAGGAGAGAAAAGAATGAATTGATAACCAACTTCTGTCTCTCATGCTTTTAATGAGAGCTACTCACTCAGTCTCATGTGGTTGAGCCAACAGAAGATGAAATTTGCAGCACTGGCTTTTCAAAACTTTCTTATGCTTGATTGCTTTTAAACTAGGCATTCCTTATTTGTGCAAGAAAAGGACTGACTGGGTGGTGATTTGCCACTGAGTGAAAGATGAGTGTATATATACATATATATATATATATATATATATATATATATATATATAGAATTATTTTCTTTTTCAAGGTTCAGGATTTATGTGGTTCCCTCTGTTTCAGGAACAGAGGATCCAATAACCTGACAATAGTCTCAGATTCACTGTTCCAGGTGAACTAAAAGCCCACTGATACTGAGACAATAATGCTGGGGAATAGAAGGGTGGGGACAGACACTGTGAGGTAGATATTAGAGAGAGGTGGTGGCTTATTTCAAAGTTCCTACAGATGTAGAAGGGGCAGAGTCTGTGTAAGACCACCCTGAATACTGGTTGGAATGACATGTGCAGTCTTTGAAGTCAGCTTCAGTCCATGAACCATGAGTCATATTCTCCAGGCAAATGATCACACCCCTTTGCAGAGACCCTAAGGAAGAACTGCCCCTCTCACAAAGTCTGAGCTGAGGAAGGTAGGAAGTCAACACACGTGCCATCATTTTTTTTTTTTTTTACTTCTTCCTGTGTCTGCTCACCTTCTCTACAGGAAAAATCAACATCCATTCAGTGAATTTCCAATCACTCACATGAACATTCCATGGTTCATCAACTAAATATTTATCATCCACTCACTTGATAAATTTATATTGTAGACATTGTTCTAAACTTTAGGATTAAGCAACAACAAGTGAAGTCCATTCTATAGGACTTACTGCCTTAGCAGGACTTACTGCCTTAGCAAGGCATATAGGCAAGAAACAAGGAAGTGAATATGTGCACTAGATAGTGAGGAGAATAAGAAAATGAAACAGGCTAATGTGACAGAAAGTGGTAGTTTTCAGGGTGGGTAATGAGGGGCTTATTGGTAAGGTCTTTCTGATGGTTGGAGGGTGGCATCTCAGTTTAGGCCTGAGTGTCAAAGAAGGTAGCTCTGTGGTTATCAGAAAGGAGCATCTCCAGAAGCGTGGATAGCAAGTGCAAAAGTCCTGAGGCAAGAAAGGCTTTGATATATTGGAGATATGAGAGTCCCTCCCAAGTAAAGTAAGGTAGGACATGGGGTTGATAAAACAAGAATTTAGGGCCAGGCATTGCAGGACTTTTATACATTGTGGTGAGAAGTTCCAATTTTTCTTTAATATGAAGCTCTTAGAACATTCTATGTAGAGGGCTGGGAAAATCCAGTGGCCATTTGAGTTGATTACAATGTGAAGAATGGATGGTAGAGGAACAAGAACGGAGGGGGATGTGTATGAGAATAATAGAAGAGTCTGAGAAATGACTGGGCATGAGGCAAATCTTGCAAGAAGAATGTAGAGAATTTCATCAACATTGGATGTGACATTTGAGAGAAAGAGAAAAGTTAAGGTAACATCGAGATTTCAAACCAGACTTCTTAGATGGTTGAAATGGCATTTATTGAAGTGAGGAAGCATGACAGAACTGGTTTGAAGGATGTTAGATTCAGGTGGAGATGCTGAGTGGACAAAGAGAACTCAGGAAAGAGGTCAGGATTGAGAATACATACCTGGAAGCCATTAGCCAGTTGGTAATGTATCAGGCGGTCACTCAGGTAGACACTTTGGGGCATTTTGATACTCAGAAAATAAGAGGAGACAAAAAAAAAATGGGTGCTGGGAAGGAGTAGGCATCAAAGCTGGAGGAGAACCCAGAGAATACGCTGTAAAGGAAACATTTCAAGTAACTTAGAAAAGGAAGTTACCGACTCTATTAAGTGTGGCTGAGACAGGCTAGAATAGATGAGAAATGATAACTTCCCTAAGCAAATGGATGGAGCAATGTTGGTTTGGTAGGAATGGAGTTCTAATTTGAGGCAGTTCAAGAGAGTATGGAAAGAAGTTCGCAAGTAACCCACCAGGAGGAGTGTCACTGCAAAAGAAACTAGAAATGGAATGGGTGATATGCGATCCCAAATCTCCTGCTCTCCCTCCTTTTCTTCTCTCCTCCCCTCCCCTTTCTTCCTTCCTTCTTTCCAAGTTGGAAGATATTATGGCATGCTTATGTACCAATGGACATGCTCCAGAAGAAAGGAATAGACATGAATCACTAAGAAAGCAAGGAGGGTATCTTGGTGATACTGAATGTAATGATTAGACTTCAGATGAAGGATTCCCTAAATCTCCCCAGCCCCATACAGCCCTATGTCATGGTGTGTGTAGAATTATTGTGACTTAAATGAATGAAGCTATAACAGAATCATCTAGCCAACCATGTAACCTGGAGAGAGAATTATATGATCTGATCTAACAATTGTGAAGCACTATGTAAATAATCCATGAGCTCGGAGACTGGCAGGGCAAAAATAATTGTCAAACATGACCTCTTCACTGTCTACATCACTTCCAAGTGGTCTTTGCACCATCCTGCTCCTCTGAAGCCACAATTGGACATGAGTTGGCAGGAAAGGATGAACTTAGGTGGAAGCTGAGCAGCCAGAGATATGGGAAATGCCACTTCACTGGCAAACACAAACTGGAGACCAGAGGGCATATTTTCAAAGGAAAACAAAAGTATTCTGTGAGAAAAAAATTAATAATCCATATCGGCTATCTAAATAAATAAGTTAAACAGATAATGAATTCACTTTCAAATTTCAGATGGGACCTAATAAATTGTACAACAAGGAAAACCTTTTTTTCTTCCTGTGAATCCTTAATTTGGGTCCGTGGGGAGTCATTTTCAGAAATTCTTTATAGTTCTGTTAAAGAAGGAAGTCGTTATATATTTAGAATGCAATAGTAATAAGCAATTTTTGAGAACTTAAGAAGAATTTTGTATTATTACATTTGATCGTCACAACAGCATTTTACTTTTTTTATCTTCCATTTGAAGGATGAGGAAACTGGGATACTGAGTAATTCTTCCTGAATTACAAAGCTCCCAGATGATAGAGGTAAGATTTGAATACAGGAAACCTAATTTCAATGTCTTGGCTTTAAACCACTAGGTTATAATTTGGGGTATATAAAAATATAAATATATCTTTTCACTGCTATTCAGAGGAATACTGAATAGAACGAGCAAGCATTCATGGTGAACTTTCTCATTTTAATTATGCCTCTGCTGGTGCTTATGCTTCCAGGCTTGCCTTCACATGCAAACAAATTCAAACTCAAACAGAAAGCACATCTGATTCTCTTGCTTGTTAGAAACTACTGAACAATTTAACACTTTCCAGTCTGGAGCAACCAGAAATGAAGATGATCAGTGTTTTCTTACCACTGCTCAGCAGAAAGCCCAGGAAACATCCTTAAATTGTAGCTGGGAAACTTCAAGTTAACATTTTTCATTACTTCTCTGGGATTGTTTTCACCAACTCTGGTTTCTGTTCTGTATGCTCAAGAGGCCTGTCATGCACGAGGAGAGGTGGTGGGTAAGGGTTTGTGGTTTGCTGGGCTTCATCTTCCTATCATGAACAAGCATCTATCTTTGTGTACTTCTTCACTAACATTGGTTGGTGTGTAAACATTGAATTACTCAGTGAGAAAATTCTCGTTGGCCCGCTGGACTTTTCTTTAAGCATATTAACAAATCCTATGGAGTCCTATGGTGTCTACTTACATTTAATGGTGCATTCCCACTCCCCTATAATAAAGTACAAGTGTCATTCATCTTTATATTACTACAGTTTTATACATGACTATTTTGGTATATAAATGACACTGATATTTTTTCCTCATTTTTCTTTACACTTTATACCAAATTGTGAATAAAAATGTTATCAGTAAGTCCTTGCATATATTCTTTTTTATTATAATTCTGGGAGGGCCATTGCTGGGTCAAATTGTATGCACTTTTTATAGTTTGTATGCATCCTAGTGCCCCACCCCCAGAATGAATGCATACACAAAGACCGCGTGAATTATTTATCTATAAGCATTCTCTCTACCATGAAGTATGTCATCTCAAAGATAGTCTTGCCATTATCTTGAAAATTTTATCACAGTTTTAATTTACATCTATTTCTGTCTTTTGATTCTGAGCTTTATAAAAAGTGTAACTGGGATAACAGTTTTGAAATATATGAATGTTCTTTTCCTTTTTGTACTTCCTTTTACATGATTCTTCTGCTATCCAGCCAGAGGCATCCAATGCTTTGGGGAAGCTTAGGACTGCTGTAACAGAATGAAAGGAAAAAGAAAAAGCCAGTGTTTAGCTTTTGAATTCCAAAATAGGACTTCCGAGCTGCATTAAGATAATTTTCTCAAAAAGGCAGACTTTTTATACAAAGCAAACTTGTGAATTGACTATAGCATACTGACAAAAAATGTACAAGTTATATGTGTTCAGCTTGATGACTTTTCACAAAATGCATCCACTTGTATAACCCCTAGATTGATCAAGGTAAAAAGCATTTCCTCTATCCCAGAAATTTTCCTGTCCCTCCAGCTACTTTTCCCCTTCAAAGATATTCACTAGTTTAACTTACATTATCAGTGATTCACTTTTCTTGACTTTGAACTTTATATACAATGACTCTTGCAGCATATGGTTGTTTGTGTCTGGCTTCTTTCTCTGAAATTAAGTTTGTCAGATTTATGTATTATTATGTCTAGTATTAGCTTGTATAATTTCAGTGATGTATAGTATTTCACTTTATGAATAAATATACCACAACTTATTTTATACAATGAGTGAAAATTTCCGATGTAAACATTACTATTGTAATGTAACACTTAATGAAAGAAGTAAAATACTTCACTGAAAATGGTGAAGTATTTCTGAAAGAAATTAAAATAAACTTAGAATAGGGATAACCACATTATGGCTAGGAAAAATTAAAAGTTTAACAGTGTCAATTCTCCCCAAAACTAATCTATCAATTCAGTGTAGTCTTCAGCAAAATCCCAATAGATTTTCTTTGAGTGGTGATTAACAAACTCATTCTAAAGTTCATGTAGAATGCAAAAAGTCAGGAGAAGCCAATGCTATCATCTACAGGAAAAAGAGCAAGCTTTCCCCCATTTTAATTATTTTATCGTGTGTCTTTTGGTATCTCATTGTGGTTTTCATTTGTGTTTCACTGATGATTGCTAATGAAGACCACTTCTCCATTTATTTATTGACCATTTATATATGCTTCTTTGTAAATTGCTTATTTGTGCATTTTGTTTGTTTTATTCACTCAAGTTGTTTTCTGTTTTTGTTGGTTTGTAGTTCTTCATATATTTTGGATACAAATTCTACGTCAGAAATCTATCTTGGAGTCATCTAGTCTTGATTTGGTTTTCTTAAGAGTCTTTTCATGAATAAATTCTTAACTTTAAAAGGGTTCTATTTATCAATCTTTTCCTTGATGTTTTTTACTTTTGTATTTTGTCTAAGAGAGCCCCAGTTGAGGTCATGAAGACCTCCCCTGTCATTTCCTAAAAGCTTTGTTTTATTTTTCTCATTTATGTCTAAAATCTATCTGGAGTTGATTTCTGTTTATGGTGCAAGTTAGAGAGTTGAGAGTAATTTTTTCTCCATATGGATACCCATTCCTACTTATTGAAAAGATCATTCTTTCCCCCACGCGTGGTACTGCGTTTTTGGTATAAATTAAGGGACTGCACATGGTGGTCTGTTTCTGGACTTTTTATTCTCCTCTGTTTGTCAGTTTCTCTATACTGTTCCAACACCACACTTCTTTCTTAAAAAATGTGGCTTCATCTTAAGTCCCAACATATGGAATATTAGACTTTCAGCTTGCTCTTTTTCCTGTAGATTATAGCATTGGCTTCTCTTGACTTTTTGCATTCTACATGAACTTTAGAATGAGTTTGTTAATCACCACTCAAAGAAAATCCATTGGGATTTTGCTGATGACTACACTGAATTGATAGATTAGTTTTGGGGAGAATTGACACTGTTAAACTTTTAATTTTTCCTAGCCATAATGTGGTTATCCCTATTCTAAGTTTATTTTAATTTCTTTCAGAAATACTTCACCATTTTCAGTGAAGTATTTTGCTTCTTTCATTAAGTTTGTACTTAGCTACTTGCTTCAAATTTTTTTGGTGTCATTTCAAAAATGATAGAGTTTATAAGTTTCAGTTTTTAAATGTATCTTAATACAGTATAAAAATAAAATAGATATTTTTATAATGACCTTTTATCTAATAATTTTGCTAAATTAATGTATTAATTCTAGTGCTTTATCTGTACATATTCATTTTGACTTTCTACTTTTGAATAATTGCAAATAATGAAGTCTTATTTCTTCCCATCAAAGGCATATGCCTTTTTTCCTCTGATTAAATTGAATAAAAGGATTTTCAATAAAATGAATATAGTTACAAGAGTGGGATTATTTTTGTTTTTGCTATTTTATTTAACTTGTAAAATTTACTACTTATTGAATGTTTAAGACACTGTATATATTTTAGGAGCATAGGACCACACATCTTCAGATATATGTTACTACACTATGCCTATCATCAGACCCTCAATAATCCCATCATAGTTCATTAGGTCACTTCCTCATTTGCTCCCCAAATTCTATACATTTCTCTCTGGCAAACAGATCCCAAGTGGTTGTTTTCGTTTACCTTTGTCTGTTTCTTTATATTCCACATATGAATGAAATCATCTGGTTTAGTGAGATTTTTTGTTATTTTTGATCTTTGAGAAAAGTTTCCATTATTTCAGCATTTAGGTTTTTATCAGTTTAAGGAAGTTTCTTCTATTTCTGGTTTTCCAAGAATTTTAATTTTTAAATTGCCAGTGAATGTTCATTTTCATTAAATGTCTTTTCTGAATCTAGTGAGATGATCATGCAATATTTTTGTTCTAATAGTAAATTATGAGTGATGTATGTACATTAATTAATTCCTTGATATTAATGTTGTAATCCAATTGAACTAGGTTCTACTGTATTATCCCTTTTTTATTGTTGGATTTGTGCTGCTAGTATTCTGTTTAGATTTTTTGCTTCCCAGTTCATGAGATATTTTGACCAATAATCTTTCTTAAAATGACCTTTATAAGGTTATGTAAAAAGAGATGAAAAATGCTTCATATTCTCTGTCCATGGAAGAAGTTGAGTAAGATTGTATTATTTCTTTCTTAAGTGTTTGAAATAATTCACTGATGAAATCGTTTGTGTCTAGAGTTCTATTTTTGAAATTTTAATAACATGTAAAATTATTTAATAGATACAGTGCTTCTTTTTCTTGTGTACATATTTGTTAGGTTGTGTTTTCAAGGAAATTATCCGTTTGATATAAATTTAAAGTCATTTGCATATTGGTTATAATCTTATTACAACCTCTTAAAGCCTATAGGGTCTGTAATCATATCTATTTTCTATTCTTGGTGGTATTACCTTATCCATTTTCATTTAAAGATCAATTTTTGGTAGTTTATCAATTTATTCATTATCTCAAAGTTTTGACTTAGTTGATTTTCTCAACTGTCACCTTTTTTCTTTCATTTCTACTCTTACATTTGCTATTTTTCCCCATTTACTTCTTGGTTTTTATTTTAATCCTCACTGTAAAAAACAGATCTTGTGGACCCCAAAATAATTGAGTTTCTCCTTTCCCTATTTTCTTTTATATATCTACTTCACTCATAAGTATCTATTTTAAATTAATATTTTAATTTATATCTATTGCAAATTAGTAATTTAACTTAGAAAACTTTAATTTCATATACTCTTCTCATCTTTTCTGTGTGGTTATTTATCATTTGCTTTAATTCTACATACATTTGAAACTCTTTGACTTCATTATTATTTTATTTAGTCATTCCTATTTTTGACAAGTTTTCTTTTTCTGGTGTTCTACATTGCACTCTGGAGTTCGCCTAGGGTCATTCATTTTATCACACAAATCTGTGACTTGATGTTTTCCATTTGTCTTTTTTTTAAGATTTATTTAGTTATTCATACAGAACTGGGGTACAAGTCAGAGTTACAGGGGTGGTGAGAGGCTTCACCAGAGACAGAGTGGGGAGCAAAACAGGCCAACTAACGAATTACACTGCTGAGGGGAGCAGTGGGTGGGTCAGGAGAGGTCTGCAGCACCATGTGGGCCACCTCTGGGGACGGTGGGGATTGAACTCATGCCGACGTGGCTTTAGCTTCTTAGTGCTGTGCTTTAACCTGCTGTGCAACCAGGGAAGACCCCCTGACGTTTTCTTATTTTTAAAAAATTCTCAGCCATTATCTTTTCAAATATTGTTTCTATTTCATTGTCTCTTTTCACCCTTTTAGGGTTCCACTTGCACATATTTTCTTGCTTTTTATGTTCTTTTCTCTATTTTTTTGTATGTTTTTCTCATCATGCTTTGGTCTGGACATTTTCTACTATCTCCCCTTTCACATCTGCTGCTAAGTCTACTTTACATCTAATCTTTGTTTTATCAATAAAGTCTACCCATTGCATTCTTAGTTTCAGCTTTAGAATTTCTATTTAATTTTAAAGATTCTGGCTTTTCAGTGCTTTAATTTATTGGTCATCCATCTGTTTTTCTGAACACAATAATCTACCTATATTTAAAATCTATAATAACTCCAGTATCCAAATCATTTGTGGGAATGTTTATATTGTGCTTTTTTTAAGTCTTGGATTCTAGATGTTGTTTTGAGCCCTGATATACCTGGTAATTTTTATTGGGTACCATAAATTATAGATGAAAAATTGCTGAGGCTTAGGGTGATAGTATTTTCCAAGAAAACTTTAATTTTCTCCTGGTGGGCACTTGGCTTTGACCTAGTCAGGAACTGAGATGACTTGATGGGGGTGTCAGTGTTTGTAAAGATATCTGCGACTTCCAGGTTGCCCTTACTGCCAGGGCCGGGCCTCCCAGTGGAATCCTGGAGTGTTTTCTAAAGCTGCTGCTTCTTGTCAGGTGTGACATAGCTTTTTATTCACTTAGTTGCTGCTTTCTGCTTGGTCTCTTGGCCTCTTGCCCTGGGTGTCTCAGACACTGGAAAATGCTTCAAGAAGAAACATGATGCAGAAGGTTGGGCTCATTTATTGAAGGGTCACTTTCCTCCTGGATCTGACTTAGTCTTGCTGGTCTCGTTGTTTTAAAACTCTGACCTGCAGTGTTTGTCTTTCTGACTTCATGAAAACGCTGAAAGTCCTTTTTTTGGTTTGCTCTCTTGGCAGTTAGAGTAGGGTCAAGTCACGTTGACTTAGAATCTCACGTTGCGATGTCTCCAGGCTGGGCTTTGCACTCTGTAGGGCTTTCCCATTTCTAATGTCCGCATGCTCCTGTGGTTGCTACTTCAGGGCTCCCACAAAAAGGCTGTGTCTTTGCCACAGCCCTCAGGTTCCTTAAGTCTTCATTTCAACTTCTATCTCTGACACTAGGATTAACCCTGTTTCTCAGTCTCTGAGTTACACCCCCTGCTTGTTTCTCTATCTCTGCTGCACAGTTGGCAAATGGGCAAATCCTCCAAGGGAAGAAGCTGCTCATTCTTTAGTTTCATAAGGCATGAGCTCTCATGGATCAGCCTGACAGGTCTGTCTCTCCTATATTGATCCTCCATTTCCTGACTGCTTAAGTAAGCTTCAACTCCAGGATTTCGTGTCCTAGTCTTTGAGATATCCGAAGGCTCTGAGCTGTCACTTAATTTTAGACTCTCCGCTAAGCCTTCGTAAACTCGTGGTTGACTTACGAGGAGAAAAAGCTGAGGAAATCAAGTTCACTTCATTGAGTTTCTCTTCTCTTTAATAATTTGGCTCCCTAGCTCCAGGTTTTTCTTTGATGCCTTAAAACAGTTGATTAAAAGAAAACTTTGTATTGGTTTTATGATTTTTTTTTTGTTGCTGTGTAGGTTGGGTTAATACAAACTACTTTGTCTTAGCTGGAAACAGCCCAAAAGCTAAGTTTTCTTCCTCCTTTTCTCTATTCTTGCCTTCCCCTCTCCCTTTATCTCTCCCCTCTCCCTCCCTCCATAATACTGCTTCACCCACTTTTGCAAAACATGAAGTTTTTTCTCTCTTTTTAATCCTCCATCAAGTCACCTATGCCCATAGCCATCTGGCTCCCTCCCCCATGCCCTCCACCCTTTCTCCTAGTCCCTCTGGTAACCATTATATATACTTTGCTGAGTTCAACATTTTATTTCTTCTATTATTTGCATGTCGTTTTTTGGTATTTGTATTCTGCAGATTAGTGAGACCCTCCAAATCTGTCTTTCACTTTTTGACTTATTTTACTCAACACAATCAAGACTCATCCAAATGTTTTGTCCCAAATGCCACCTTTTCATCTTTCTTTACAGTTGTGTAATATTCCATTAAATCTGTGCCCTACAGTTTCTCTATCTATTCATACATTGAAGGATATTTGGGTTCATGCCATAATTTGGCCATTGTAAATAATTCTGCTATGTATTAAAGTAGAACTATTTCACATCAAGACTTTTCAAGTTATTTGGATACTCAATAACATAACATATCTAAATACTTAATTTTTGTCAAACAGAATTTCCATTTTCTATAGGAGCTATACCAGCTTGCATTCCCACCAATAGTGAATGAAAGTTCCCTTTTCACTGCAGCCTTACTACCATTCATTGATTCCAATCTTTTTTATGTAGGCTGTTATCACAGGGAGAAAAACTAGGTTTTCTTGCAAAAGAGCAAAACTTTCTAAAATTTTAGTCTTCTTTGCATATCAACATCCAGATTTGGATTTTTTTTTTTTTTTGTGGAATAGAGTTACTATAAACCATGATGCAGAGAGGACAGGCTATGCTTAAAGAGATGTTATCAACAGATTGGAGGAGCTCATCACCTTGGCAGGAAGGGGGAAATTTTTGAGGGGTAAAGACAAGATGAATATGTAGTCTGGATTCCTTAGTGACTGTGTTTTCATCAACTTAGGCTTTGACTTAAGAATTCATGGTGATAAGATTAGAAGCATCTTACGATGTTGAATGAAAAAAGCTAAGCCACAAAGAATACCTGAGTGATGAGCCATTAAATTATATTCAAAGAGAAGAAAACAAAGAAAAAAATTATATTTTAGGCACATCTACCCAATCCTAAATTTATACAGTTAAGCAAAGAAATGATAAGAAAAAACCTGAAGAAAATGACTGGAGGAAATTGAGACAAGACTATGAAAGGATGTGAACTATGTTTGGCTATATTTTATTTTTAAATTGGTAGATTCATGAGGGTTCATTATTAGACACTCTAACTTACCTATCTGGTATGCAGATCATTTTGCATATCAGATGTTTCAAAATAAAATAGAAAAGGGATAAATAGAAGAAAAAAAAGAGTATAAGGCAAAAGCATCTGTTTACTCGTGGTTACTAGTGTAGGGCCCTTTGGGGTCAGAACGGTGAATGTCGGTGAAGTCTGTGGATGGCCAGAGGACCATGAAAATCCAAATGTCCCCTTCTTCACTGCCATGGGGACATATGAGCCCCTTGTAGACTTAGATGCCATCTTAAGGAGGAGCAGGAAAGTTTCAAACTGAGTATTTACACACATAGACTAAGTGATTCCAAATGGGAAGAGGAATGTTTGTCTTAAACCTTGCTCCTCATTACCAGCGTAAATGCTCAGACTATGTGGCAAGCTGACTACCTGCATCAGAACATAAGAAGTTTTTTTATTGCATATCATAGCAGTGGACTTTAGAGTACATATTGACTCTGGTATGAATGAGTACGTACATACCCTGTACATATTAGGAATGGACAGACGTTGCAATAGATCTGGATCCTCAGTCCTGTGCTTTTCAGAAGGCTTTGTTAAGGGGGCAGGGGGAGTAGAGGATAGTGAAAGTTAAATACAGCTTCCAGAGGATTTATCAGGTAAATGTTATAGATTGTTGTGATTTAATTTATGGGATTAGTTTGACTTTCAATTACCAGGCATCACATTGAATCACTTTATATTTTGAACTCTGTAAGTAGGACTCCTTACACTCGATCTTTCATTTGGAGAGGGATTATCAATAATTAGACACTGTGGCCTTATTGATCAGCTAATCAATACCCACATTAATCACCAGTGTTCTAAAAACAATTCACTCTTTGCATTAAAAGGGATCAGGATGGTCAAATTAGCATCTTTTGCAAAGCTGCAGCTTTCCAAAGGAAAGGCATTGGCCGAAAGAGAGCATGTCTGCAGAATCAGAACCAGCTGACTGTTGCTAAATGAAAGTGATATAATGAAAGTCAAGTTCCTGTGATTTCTTTTTGTTGTTCTAACTTTTGTACCATTTAATGAAATGTTATTCACTACAAAAATTGGTATAAATATATAACTTACATTGTAAATGTAAATGTTTTTTATTTGTGCAGTTAGAAGTTATCTTATGATGCAGAGGAAATTCAGGTATCGCCATGATTCTAGAAAAATAACAAGTGTTTAGATTTAACAAGTGAGAGATTAGTTTGCTAATTATTAAGAACTAAGAGAATTTCTGTTTTCCAAAGTACATGTTATCATGCCAAACAGACTATAGAATGGAAAATACTTTTCTTCTAGGAGATGAAGTTCATTTGGTTTCAAGTTGAAGCCACTTGATGGAAGGGAGTGCGTGGCTGGTCTTGGGCAAATCCACACAGCCGGCCACCACACTGTCCCTCAGGCTGCTGCTCAAACTGGTGGCTGTCAAACAAGGTCACAGATTCACCTATGGCTTTTAATAATTTGGCATTACTTTCATATGAATAATTTATAACTTCAAAAGTATATGACTATTATTTATGGCTAGTAGCCCTGAAATAATAAGACACATGGTTTTAAGGCTGTTTTTATTACCAAATGGTGTCCATACTGTTGTAGAGAGTAAAGGGAAATAAAAGTGGATTTAAAAAAAAGATCATATCAGAAGCAGAAATGATATATCACAGATGAGACTAATACTGGCTGTCTCTTTAAATTTATCCATTACAAATACCACACCATTTCTTTGAAATGGGAGCTACAGAAGCATTCTGGCAGTTTCTTGAAGTCAGTTGTTTTCATTCTCTAAAGAAATAAAAAATGAACCTATTTGGTTTTTGAATTTTGATTCCTAGTGGGAACAAACAATTAAGTATCATTTATTTTTACTTTGAGTTTTAAAAAATAAAAACTATCTTGTAACTCTGAATGTTTAGAAAAATTAGATGTGTATAAAAAAAATCACATGTAACCCAACTAAATAATTTTCATAAAATCCATATCATAATGCTCCATTTTTCATTCTGTTACCATTGCTCATTGACCCATGTTTCAAAATGCTATTTTTAATCATTACAAAAATTTTCACTGTGTGTATGTTAAATAAGTTTAATTCCCTACTACCTAACTTCGGTTTTTCCAATTTTTGTATTGTTATGAGGAACTCCTTGATGAAAATTCTTGAGGATAAATATAAGTTTTTGGTGATAGAGTCCCAGGAATGTGGTTACTGGGCCAAAGAGTAAGAACCTTTTAAACCTCTTGATAAGTTCCCAAAATACTTTCTGGGAAGTATAACAATTTATAAGCATACCCATAGTGAGAATGGGAATTTGTCTTAGAAAGATTTTGTCAAGTTGGTGGATTAAAAAAAAGGTGTATTTTGGACTCTCCCTGATGGCACAGTGGGTTAAAGCACAGCACTATGAAGCTATCACAGACACTGAAGCACAACTTCAATTCCCAGCCAGGCAAGTGACCCACATGGTGTGGCAGACCTTTCCTGACCCACCCACTGCTTCCCTCAGCAGTGTACTTGTCAGTTGGCCTGTTCTGCTCCCCACTCTGTCTCTGGTGAATCCTCTCACTGCACCTGTACCTCTGGCCTGTATCCCAGTTCTATATAAATAGATATACATAGATAAATCTTTTTTTTTTAAATGTGTATTTTTGTTTTTAATTTGCAACTTGTGATTACAAAAAAATGGGGTAACTTGAAGCCAAATTATCAAAAAAAATGGGATGTTTATGAACCATTTACCTGTATTCTGAGAAATGTGTCTTCCTGTTTCTATTCTTTGTGCAGTTAACATTTCCGTTATTGATTTGTAAGAACTCTTTCTATATTAACAGATATTGACTCTACTTCACATTTTGAATCGCTCTATACATTTTATAGTTGAAGAGATCCACATTGGTTCTATAAATCATTAGATAAATGTGGCAGATACCTAATCTACAGTGATTAAAATATTCTATAAAACTTTACAGTTAATAACCATTCATAGTTAGTACCTTTAATTAATCTAATTAGAAGGCATTCGATATTGACTATTAATATATTTGTGTGTAAAACTATATATATGTAAATACTTAAATACAAAATAAATGCATATTTTTGAGATGTAAACATACTTCATGATTCTCAGCAATAGAAATCATTATCTATAACTGTAAATTTTCATACCACCAACTAGTGAGTCCACTGAACATATGTCTATGAACAAATTTTTTTTAAAGATTATTTATTTATGCATAAAGAACTGAGACACAGGCCAGAGGTATGGGGGGAGGGCAACAGGATTCACCAGAGACAGAGTGAGAAGCCAAACAGGCAGAGACAGAATGAGGAACAGAACCGGCAGATCTGCTGAAATACACTGCTGAGGGGAGCAGTGCACAAAGCAGGAGAGGTCTGCCACGCCATGTGGGTCAGCTCCTTGGCTGGGGATCGACCCCATGCTACAGTGGCTGGGACAGCTTCATAGTGCTGCACTATGACTTGTTACGCCATCATGGACCACCCAGAAAACAAAAGTGTTTTTGATGACTTTCACTTCTCAAGCTTTACAGTCTGGTAAGAGAAAGGGATAGATACTTACACAATTAACTCATGTAAGACAGGATATGACAGTCACAGTGACAGAGTCACAAATAGAATGAAACAGGCTTAAGTAGGAAGGCAAGATCAAGCCTGACTAGCGTAGTGTCTTGGTGGACACTGAGTTTCAAAGAATCTATTACATAATATATAATTTATAATAGATAATTTATAGTTTTGCCTTACTTCTTTAAGCCTGGCCTGACTCTCTAAACAGATAGGTAACTGACAAGAAGTTGGAACTAGATAATGGAGGGTTATGGAGTGCAGGAGAGGGAAATGTGGATGGGGCAGAATATCCCAGGCAGAGGAATGCTCTGGGTAAAAGTAGGAAGTTGGAATATGGGTACCTGTGAGTTGAAGGGAGTCTGGTTAAGGACCAGTCAACTGGAGAGACCAGGGAGGACAAAAATGATGGGCATGTCTGAAAGTCCAGCTGATGAGCAGGATTTCATGTGCAAGCAATAGGGATCTTTGAGGATTTTGAGCAGGTGGGTGCAGTGTTCCCCACTATTTGAGACAACTTTCCTGGATTAGGTACAAAGAATGGAGACAGAGAGATAATGGGACTCAGTAGGGAAGCGATGGTAGTGAATGGTGTAAGTAGTGGGTCAATAGAAAGGAGAGAATATTCTTAGGGACAGTTTTGAGACAGAATTGAATATGGTGAGGAAGAGGAAGAAAGATGAGTCCCAGATAAGTTTGAGGTTTCGGACCCAACGGACTCTGGTGGATGATGATTTGGGCTTTGCTGGTAGGTATGATGTGGTAACATACATCTGAAGAAGTGAGACATATATCTTTAATTTATCTACATCTCATATATAGACCACTTTTAAATTAGTAGAACTCCATTTTCAGAGTAGTCATATCTGAATTAGAAGTTCTTCAAATGCAATAAAATATAATACCTGCTCTTGGGTAAAGTTAAACTTGTTATAATGCATGTTTTTTTCTTATTTATGCATATTATTTATTTTCGTTACTCAGAATACCTTTAATTAAGTTTTAAGTTTAGCTCACTTGCATTGAATTTTTCAACCTCTTTCTGATATGGACAGGGAACTGTCACCGAACTGTATTTAGCATCTGTCCCCCCAAAGCAAATGTTCAGAGTCACATTTCCCATAAATCAGGTTGCACTATTAGGAAAATAGTAAACTGCCTAATCACCTACTCACCAGTTGTAATAAAACTGAACTTGGTAATTAATGTAGTCAATTTACTAATTGAGCCTTAAACCACGTGGGTCTTGGTTTAAGACTTATGAGGTACTTTGGATATTCACTTCGACTAAAGCCACACAATTCCTCTAAGTGGCATATTTGTATCAGTATTACGCTGTTGCCACAAATCGGTAAAAGTGCATTTATTTTATCTATATATCATTTTATTGTGAGACTTAAAGCATCAGCATTAGCTTCTAGGTAGAAATTAGGATGAGACTTAATCAATTGGAGTTAATCTTAGTTTGATTCAATTCTGAACTAAAGCCAGCTTCAATTCGGCTGAAGCCCATGCTTCCAGTTTATTATTAGTGCTCCAGCAGTTGACAAGCAGGAAGATGTGTTCTAGCTGCAAGAATCTGTCCACTGTTCTGTAGAGGACTACATTAGGGTACCCTGAGAGAGTGCAGATAGGTGGGTTGCATGTAGGTCTTGTTTTCCAGGGCTGTGCTCAGCGCTCTGTTGCTGTTGTCTTGGAATCCCTAATAATTTTAAAATAAGAGTCACATTTTCATTTTGTACAGGCCCTACAAACATTTAGGTAACTGCTTAATCAAGTGGACATGCTAGGAGGTCTCCCCCCTCTTTTTCCACAGTCATTTTTGCACATGCAGATGAGTCACCTGAAAGTGGGGTTCCTTCTTTATTGGCATTGTACATGATCAGGATTATACTCTAAAGGAAGAATAGGAATAGAGAGAAACTCATTGAGTTTAACTGACAATGAGCCTTTAAAATAGAGTTGATGAGGGCTTATCCAGACAGCAAGAAGCAGGAAGAAGGGCTTTTCAGGCTCCCTCAATCAGGGCTGCTTGCTTGTAATCAAAGACAAATATATTCCCACCTTAAAGTTGCTAGGACACAGTATGAAAGGAAGACTAAATAATTTGTATGGTCCTTGAGAGTCTACAGTTTAAGTGGGCTATGGAGGAATTCATGAAAATGACCAACGATAAACCTCCCTTTCTACGGAGAAGCAACGGCTCCCGCTCACTGTGTGCTTGCTGTGCCTGGCGCTGTGCACGTGCTGTATTTCACTGACTCTTACCACAGCCTGAGAAGGCAGGTCAGCCTCTTTGTTGCACTGCAGGGTAGATAGAAGCCTGGGGAAGGAAGGTCAGGACAGCCAGGGCTCACATGGCCTGCCTGACTCCCAGGCCCCATGTACATTTTCTGCCCTCTGTGGCCTCCCATCCGTTAAAGCATGGGGCTAACCTCTGAGTCTAGAAGGGACTTGTCTAGGGAGCAGGATAAGAGTGACACAGTGGTGCCCTGCCACATCATTGATTCCCAGACCTCCAGCTGCATGTGGTGACTGTGTCTTCTGTCTCTTTCACCTCGGCTTGGGCTACAGGAGTGACCTTGTCTGAGCAAGAAGGGGTCATCCTGGGAGGCCAAGGCAGTGTAGATACTGCTCAGAGAGTCCTTAAGATTGGAGTTGTCCTATGACTCCAAAATGCCTCCCAAAGTATTGCACTACAGGTTATGGGAAGGAGCTGGCTGGCTGCTCCCTGTAGGTCCTTCCCCACCTCGAATTTCCACTCTGGTTGCTTCTCAGGGAGTTTTTAGGATGAATACTCTTAGCTTGCTCCTTCATTGTGGTTACTCTTTTTTTTCTAAAAAAATAATCATAAAGAGTTGAGACTGAGTTGAGACTGGATCATCTACTGTAGAGAAATTCTTTTACACTCAATTCATTGTCCATTTAATTAAAGGAATGGAGAAAATATGTGGTCATGAAAGCAGATACTCAATACATGAGAGAAATAGCTCTTTGCTACATAGAAATCACCCCACCAAATCAATGCAGTGGGGTCACTTTGAACATAAATTCTGCTTACATAATTTTAAGCCAACAGACTAGAGAATACATCTTCTTTAAAAAAGAAGTTTGTTTTGAAATTCAAAGGAGGGTAAATCTGCTATTGTTTTCTGATGAGACCTTTTAACAGTGAGTAACAAGCTGCTGTTCCATAAGTTCTTTTCAACAATTTTGAAGGTAAAGGGAATCAAGTCTTATATTCAAATAAAAGGAAAAATGAAATAATGTGTAAATCACCTAGTGCCTGGCTGGCGAGCACTTGTTAAATGTCAGCTGCTCTTTTGGTGGTAGATTGCCTCTCTTGATCTGTTAGAGGAGGATTATAACAATATCTTCGTGTTTTAAGCTTTCTCACCTATAAAACACCAATATTTGATGAAGTCATTATTAAAATTCCTCCTTATTATTAAAATCTTTGCTGTCATACATGCTTTGTTTAACATCTCTTTTTTTTTTCAGAAGTTTTGCTGTGATGCTTTTTGAATTTCACAAGTGATTTTGCATTCTCAAGTAAATCCATCTATTTAATGTAATTTGTATCAAAACCAAAATGGGAATTTTCAAAATCAGGATGTTCTCAAGTTCAAACACCCTGAAATAGCCATGAACATTTTTAGAAAGTAGTCCTTATGATTGAGAACTGGTTATCTAATCAGCAATCATTGTGAATTATAATGACTTGATAAATTAAAACCAAGTGATGCTGGCACAATAGCAAATGGACAATGGAGCAGAACATATGTAATAATATGATAAAATTGGTGTTAATCACAAGTCTGTGGAAGTAAGGACTATTATTCAATAGTGGTGGGAAAATCCACGTACTATAGAAAAATAGTTATATTCATACCTTGTATCTTATGTCAAATAAATTCCATGTGTCTTAAAGATTTAAAAGTAGAAGGTAAAATGATAAAAAAAGAATACTTAGAAGAAATTGTACATGAAAATAATAAAGTCTCAGGGTAGAGACGGGCTTTCAAAGTTGTCTGAAGGCAGAACCACAAAGGGAAAGATGGATATTTATACATTTAAAACTGCAGAATGGAGAACTAGAGCACAAAGCAAGGGAGAGTACAAATGATAGTCAGGGAAAGTGTTATGTAGGACAAAAGGTAAAGATCAGGAGCTCTTTTAAATGAATAATGAAATGATTATTTTATTCATAGAAAAAGGTGTGAGGGAGTTAGAGACACAGTTCAACAAAGCAACACAGATGATGAATAAACAAGTTAAGAATGTTCACTAGTATGTGTATTCAGAAATACCAGTTAACTGAACAGCTGCTGCTGGTTTATAGGCTTGACAATATCATGTACAGCTCCAGTGTGGAGAAAATTGACCCAGTGTGGAGAAAATTGATGTAGGCAATTGGGATAAATCTTTTGACTTGGCAAATCTATTTTTAGAATGTATACTAAATAAAAAGATTGAATACAAGTGGGATAGAAGTATAGAGATGTATATATTGGCACATATATATTGGAAAAATAATAAACAATTTTATTTGGCAAGTATGAAAGAAAACATTTATTTTGCAGGGGGGGTATATTCTCAAAGTATTACACATTGAAGAAAGCAGAAGTTTGAATGAAATTTTAGGAAATTGCGAAAGTGTCCGTGTTGTGCTTAAAACTTTAAAACAGGTGTAAAAAAGTAACAGAGTTATTGAATAGTGCAAGGAATGAATAGCCTTAAAAACTGTATGTGAGTGCCCTCCTGGTGGCGCAGCGGGTTAAAGCACAGCACTGAGAATCTAAAGCCGCTTCCGCATGGATTCGATTCCCACCTGCCCTGGAGGTGACCACATGGCGTGGCAGACCTCTCCTGACCCGCCCGCTGCTCTCCTCAGCAGTGTACTTCGTTGATCTGCCTGTTCTGCTCCCCACTCTGTCTTTGGTGCAGCCTCTCACCGCCCCTGAGCCTCTGGCCTGTACCCCAGTTCTGTATGCACAAAATAAATAAATCTTTAAAAACAAACAAACAAAAAACTGTATGTGAATACAAAGAGATGGAAACTTAATATGAACAGTTGAAATGTTTGGTGAGGGGGGATTGGTTCACTTCCACAACAAACTGTAATGAGTAAGAGTGCTATGTAGCGATATATTTATTGAAAAAGAGTCATCGTCTATTATTGTGCTCCTCCTACTCTCCCAAAGCAAATGATAATATATAAACTATGGCTCTATTTCTTTTGGTAAAAATATTTGTATAAACTCAGGAAGAGCTTGGAAAGGGTAATCATCTAATTATTAAGAGGATTACTCCTGGGAGATGGGATTCAATTGGGGATAGTTTTTAACATTTTTTTTTGTGGTTTTAGATTTTAAAATGAAATTAAAAAAATTATAATTGTAATGTTTAGTATTTTAGAAGTGACAATCCAAATGTTTCGAGTAAGGTAGTAGAGTTATGGGTTATTTTAAGATTCTCTTTCTATTTAAAAATGTCTGTACCAAAAAGTCAGTTTTGTTATTCTTATATTAAAAAATTAAACATTGGAAAGGAAGCTAATTAAATCTATCTATGAATACAAACAGACACATGAGAAATCTGGAACATTATACACCAAAATCTTAATAGTGTTTATTTCTGAGTGGTGATTATAAGTAATTCAGTTTCATTTTGTTTGTATACATTCATTATTTTTCAAAGATATACATGTTTCACTTGTGGAATAAAAAAAATAATGAAAAAATCCCCTTACATTTTTGTATAATGTGATTTACCTTTGCTAGTAAAAAATCACCACAAATCCCAAGCACAAATAAGAAATCTGGACCCAAATACCAAAATAAGGTTTTTTTAAATACCTCTGGAAGGGAGAAGTTATTGTGAAGACTTTCAGCACACATTGACATAATTTGGGGTAACATGGAGTACCGAGCTCTGGGCAGCCCTGTTGCTGACCGAAAGGTGCCTTTTGTTTCTAATCCATGACCTTGGTTTGCTTTGGCAACTCAGGCTCATGCGTGTCAACATTTGGAATTGCAAAGCAAGTCTTGATGGATGGGTCCAAAGGGAGTTTTAAATGTGGGATGTCGAGGACTTTGAGCAGGGGCTTTACGTCTCTACTCTGGCTTCTGTGTCCTTCTATTGGGAGCTGGCCTTCATCCAGGCCTTGGGAGGGGGCAGTTTTACCACAAGAATGCTTCTCAGGCTGTTTCCCTCCCTGTGTCATCAGGGACTGATGTGGTCAGTCCTTGCTCTCACTTCCATTGAGCTGACTGGCATTTCAACAGACACCAAAGTACAATTTTCCTTCCACTCCTAAACCTAAAGGGCAATCTACCCAGTGGTGGTGGTTGCATATCTCTTGTCTTGTCTTGTGTGTTGTTGTTTTTTTTGTCATTTCTCAGTATGTGTTTCTTTGAGGGTTAGATTTATGTATTTTGATTCTCAGGACTCTATATTCTTGTATGACAGAGGTCACCTGTACAGATCGTTGTGGGAGGCCCTGAGTTCCAGTCTCAGCTCTGTTACTTAGTGAACTCTGAAAATAAACCTTTCAGAGTCTCAATTTCTAGTTTTTTAAATAAGAGGTGGAATTGCATTTAACTCCAAACTAAATTCTAAAGCGCGAACTGAAGCAAGAAGGGTAGTAGCAATGAATGATGATACGATTTCTCAGAAAATATATGGTCTTTTTGACCAGTTTCCCCATACTTGGGAAGATAGATACCAGGAGCTTTTACATTTTTATATTAAAAAAACAAACACCTGTTTGTTTTAGAACACTATTAAATTGCAACTGGTGCTTTGCCTTGTCATTGGGGACATATAAGGAGTGGTGGGGTCTGTGGCAAACTGAAGGCTCACGACATGTTGATTTGTTGGCTGTTGCCACGTTGAATAAGGAGAGGCACTCCAAACCCTCTAATCTTAGAGGAGCAATAGGAGGCTGCTTATGTTAAACCTCCTGATTTTTAAATGTCCAGAACATATGCAAACAAATTTTAAATCCAGTGGAAAGTCAGCATGTCTGTTGGCCCCATCCTATCCGAAGGCTGACAGCAACATTTCTGGATTTGGGGCCACCTAGGTGCCTTATTGCACGGTGATTCTCTCCATCTGGCAGAAAGTGGACATTACATGAACACGAAGAGGCTTTTCCCCTACTTCCCTGAACTAATTTCAAGGAAAATGCCCATTTTATGAGCACTCTTTAGGTTATTGAAATGTTAGTCATCATCCCCCCCAAAAGAAACTGATAACTCCTACAAAAATCTCAACTTTGCAAAAACAGTTTAAGGCATCCTAGCTTCTCAAAATCTTGGATAATCAGAACTGGGAGAGGGTCGAGGGAAATCTGATGGTGTGTAACATCAAATATTGCTGGCTAGAGGACATGTGAAAACAAGTGTAGATGGACGATCTGAAGAAATGAAAGGGATTTGAAGGAAGGGCGGGTGGTTGAACACAGAGGCCACTCTTTGATCATCTGTCTGCAGAGAGGCTGGGGAACAATGCTGTTTCTCTCACACTTCTTCTGCCTTTAAGATGGAACATTTGTTTTCAATTTTAACAGTTACATCGCACGCTTTCATTACACCATTGTCTAAAATATTGCCGAGGCCCTAACCGTTGTAATTTATCTTTTGTGTGTTATAATTTGGAGCCGGTCAGGCCAGAAAGGAACATCTGTATGGGGAAGGTTGAACTCGACACAGTTTTGAGCTCTACACCAGGCGCCTACTGAGGTCAGTTCCTCATAAACTTCGTTAGCGCTGTTGGTTTTATTCATTCTATTTGACATATTAAGCGTCTGTATCTTGGCATAAAGGACACAATATTGCAGCATATTGGCAAGCTCATTTGCTTTTCCCAGCTAGTGTTGTGTCCAAATATCAATCCCCAGGGATAAACACGTGTATATCGACGGCAGGAAAATGAAGCCTTCAGCAGGTGGCCTTTTGCCGCCTAATGAACATGGCAATCTGTTACTATCACCGCGGCGCTTTTCACCAGACAATTAGGCAACTAAGCATGTAATTATTCAAGCCAACGAGAAGAGGCTCTCCTCTAATTTCATCTTTTCATTGCTGTTTACTCACCCACACTCCCCTCATTAGCGAGAGATTTTCCAGTCTATGCTAATTGGTTTCAATAACATTCATTTCAGTTGAAAGAGAACGATTCTGTTAATTGAGAATCGAAAGAATCTTTTCATTTTAAGTGCGTCCTGCTATGGAAATCGGGATGCTCTCAACAGGTTCGAGCTAATGAAATTAAGTCACACAGCCATTAGTGGTGTAATAGAAATAAAGTAATTTATTTTCATTGAAGCATGTGCTATAGGTCCAGAACAATTAATACAGCTTGAAGAGGGTAGTAATTTGGAAAAAAAAAAAATAGATTGAGGATAAAGGGATGACTTCCCTTAGAATGGCTTTAATTCTTGGTTGAAACTGCTTGTCCATTCGGTGTCACTTTCCAAGTACTTAGAATGAAAAGAACTCACTTGTAAAATGACACCTATCTAATTGTGCATAAAAAGTGGTGTTATTTCCTCTAGCAGTCACTTACATGAATCAAGATGACTCAATTGGTTAGCTGGGTGGGATATTTTAAGCTGATTGTGCTTATAAAACTTTTACAGCAAAACAATTAGTCAGCCCGCATATTTTAGCCACTATGTGGATCAGCATATTTTCATGGATGGGATTTGGAATCCTACCGCATCCTGTATCACAGCCATTGTAGTTTGATGGCCTTTGGAATTCATCACAGGTATATTATGATATTCAGGCAGTGCGTGTCAGTTCCCGGAAAGGCAGAGGCAGAATTTAAAAAACGAGGTGCTAACAAATTATATATATAACTACCCCTCCAAAGAGACTACATTATCAAAGAGAAATCTGAAGTATAAGTGAAATTAGTCTTTATTTTGTGCTGCCTGTTACAATACCATATTGACAAGGTACACCCCCACCCCACCACCATTACAAAACTAGTTTTTTTTCTTGCTGGCAAGAATTTATTTTTAAATCAAATCTTTTCCAGTTTCAGAGGGGTAAAATATTGAATATATTACTTTCACATGGCAAAAATGTACCTATATCATGACATTTTTACCAAAACGCTCATATCTTATTTAGCTGTTATATTTTTTAATGGAATAATCAATATGAAACCATTTGACTGCTGTCACACTAGCTGCCTGTGTATAAAATTCCCTTTCCTTCTCCCACAAGAACTGGAGTTCTGCTGTGGCTATTAGATAGTGTGGATTTCCCTCTTTCTAGAAGCGCTTGTGGATGCTGGTTGGCGTGGCTGGGAGGGTGGGCTCCCGGGGTGGTGCGTTATGCAAATGTTATGCCTATATATTTTTTTTAAGTTAGATTCAAAAATGCATAATGGGGACAGACTTACAAAATAATACACTGCATAGTGTTATGAATATTTCAAAGAATTATTTCTTTATTTTGTGCATAGCTCAGAGTGCTGACATTTGATTTATAGCTGCATGGATGTACCTGGGGTTGCTAAGGTTACCCGATTTCATTCACCCATAGATATTTGAGATCTACATAATGCCATCACACCCTCCACCGCATTTCAAAGTGATTTTGATAAATGGTGCTTCCTTAGATGATATTTCCATTTAGATGTGATATATCTCAGGATTTCTGTCTTTTAAAATATTGTGGCTGATGAAATTTTACATTATGTGCATATACAGAAAGCAGGGATACATATTTTTTCAGTTTTAAAGGTTTGAAAAACTATGAAGTGGGCTCCCTACCCCCCCGCCCAGCACCTATTCCCATATGTTGAGGCTTTCTGTGACTAATATTGAGTTCCTTTTTTTTTTTTTGCTTAGAAGAAAAAAAAAAGCCACATTATTGTTTGTCTTATGTTTTGAGATATAACAAAAGACTGGCTAGTCACCTGCAATCGTTTTTATGATGTTTCATATCTTTGCAACAAAGGCTTAAGGTTTTCTAGAAAATGAAAACATCTTTTGAGATTTTGATAACAATACTATGAACGTTAATTTTTCCAACAGTTCTTTTTAGAAGTAGCACTTATAAGATGCTCTCTCTTTATATGTGAATATGTATATATACAAGCATATGGGCATATACATATGTATGTAATATGTAGTACATATGTTATATTTTGCTATTGCTTATAATGATTACTGACCATTTAGTTTGCAATGGGTCCCAGTCTTGGAAATATGGTTCAGAATTTCCTAGCTTCAAAGGAATGAGTTCAGACCTATGGGAGAAAACACTGGAAAACTCAAAATACCTAGAAGTTTCTGAAAAAGACTAGAACTGGTCGCTAGGATAATAAAGTTGTTGGTGGGGAGAGATGAACACATATAAAGAGCCACAAGCCCCATATTATGTAGGACTAATCTGTGTTACATGGTTTCTTTTCTCCCTAACCAGCTGACTTGAATTCTGAAAAATTAGTTTTTACTTCCCTCGCCTGAGTGAGAAGACTGCAACAGAAAATGCTGAGACAATGAAAAGATTGAGAGGGGCCATGCTACAGGCTGAGACCATGTTTGTGGGAAGGAAACATGTGTTAAGGACAAGACCAGTGGGCTGGGAAAGTTCCCGGGGAAGGACTTAGGAGGGATGGAGGGCAGAGAGAGTGGAGAGTGACAGTGGAGTGTACTTTCCCATGGCTGTGGAGATGAGTCACGGTGCATAAGAGGGATATATGCTTAATGAGGTTTGCATTATGCATGGTTTCAGAAGATTGCAGCATGGTAGCTTGCCTCTACTCTGTCGCTCTGTTTAGTGTTAAAAATATTTCAATTTAGCTACAACATTTAAATGCTGGATGATACCACACAAAAGTTCTGAATTTTAGATTTTTCCATAATTTGGAAGATTGTGCATTCTTGGATGGGACAGTTGGGTGGACCTGAGTACATGTTACCCCTTTATGAGATTATACCCTCCATGACCACAGCCACATAGCCCAACCTATGACCCCTCGTTCCTGTGGGCCCTGAGTGCTCTTCTGCTGGACTCCTGTATCCATGGGTCTTTGCAATGCCTTGTTCTGCTCTAAGCCTGGTGCCTGCCAGATAGTGGATGATCAATAATTATTTACTGAATGAATGGGATGAGTGAAAGTTCAGACCTTCTTATGCAACAGGTCTGCTCTTCACGGGAGATTGTGAAATCCTGTAAGGCGAGGCCTGTCTTGTTCATCTTTGGATCTTCAGTGTTGACATAGCATAGTAAATATTTAATAAACATTGGTTCAATGTGTGAGACTGGGCAGCTTCTCTTCTTATATTGAGAAGAAATTACACAATTGAGAGATAGAAGTCAGTTGTCTGCTAAGCCAGGGACCACAGTAAGTCAGCAGGAGCATACAGCCTGGCCCAAGCCGCCAAGGTGCAGCCTCCCAGGATGGAGCAAGTCCATAAGCACAACCTGGTCAGACGTCTGGGGCCCTGGCTGCCAGAGAAAGGCTTCTGGAAGCTTGTCCTTTGGCCTCCTCATTTGTCCCTCTTAACTTTGGTCTCACTACTCGAGGTCCTACTTATCTTACCTCTGGATCCCTTTCACTTTCCCTTTTTACTATGAGTCCCTTTTTACCCTCTATTTGCTTCTCTTCCAGGCCTGAGTCCTCTTTCTTCATTCCCATATGTAGTCATCCCCAGAGTGATGCTCAATTTTGTGGCTTTCCGTCACACATCTGGCTAGAATGTAAGGTAGAGAAGGGATAGCCATGGTGGAAAGTGGAAAAATAACTGGAATCACAATCCTCCTTTTGTGTTCTTTTCATAATCCCTGAACAAAATCAGTCACCCCTTAAACTCTGTGGAGAGGTAGTCAGGAGCACAGACCCAGGCAACAGAGTGCTTATTTGTGTTGCAATCCTGCTTCTTATCAGCTCTGTGGTCTGCATATAGGCTATTTGACCTCTTTGACTCAAGGGTCCTCATTTGTAAATTGAAGATAATAATAGTGTCTACTTCTACTGTTGTGAAATGTGAATGAGTCACTAACTATATGTCTACTCCTTTGAACATTCCTGTCATATAGCCAGTGCTCAATAAATGTCAGCTATTACTGTCTTAGTCACATACTCACGCTAACCCCAAATCCTTTGAGTGGTTCCCTAGCCACCAAATTACCAGGTACACAAATCTTTCTTCCTTAAATAGTCTTAGAATTTGGAGGCAGGATAACACATAATTTTTGAACATAAAGTATTAGGCTGGATTGAATAAGAGAGCAAGCAAGCTATGCGTTTCTAATGTTCATGTTCAAAGGGTTGTACAGCAAATAGTGGTGCTATGTCATGGTCTTACAGAAGTCTCTCCAGTGATGTTTCAAGTACAGGTTCAGTCTCTTATATGGCATCCTGAAATCTGAAAAGCTCTAAAAATGAAAGGTTATGTTCTCCATCATCTTTGGCAGCAATATCTGACCTGCATTTGAGACCAAACCGGCCCTTAGCCAGCAAAAGGCTATTTTCAGCCTTTACCCCACTTAGTGTAAATATCCTATCTTTTACTGAGATATTAACACATTTGATTTGGGATTCCATTCCAAACTCTACTATGGGTGTTACGTGCTCCATGATCTAAGCAATAAATTATCTTTCTAAGATCTGAAAATTCTGACACCAAAGGTTTGGAGCCTACGTAAACGCACTGAGCTCTCATTTCAGCCCGTGACACTGCTGACTGCTTTCTTTCTACTCACCATGCCTCCTTCAAGCCAAGCAGAAGTGTGCTGGATCACTGTTCATTGAATCATGAGTTACTGAAAGCCTACTGTGTGCCAGAGGCCATGCTACACTTCCAGATACAGGGGAGAACAGCATAGTCCTGGTTTTCTGGGTTTTTATATATTACCTAGAGAAAATGCCCTGCCATCTCAATGTTATGGAGAGGATAATACAAGGACAGGTGGTTACTCTGTGTGGTGAATATGAGCAATGGTATGAATATGTGTGTGTGAATTCACCTTAAGCTTTCTGCTTAAGGAAGACCTCTCTGATGGGGGATCTTTGGTCAGAAACTTAAATGATTGGAGCTGAAAAGTCATGCAGGGAGTTGGACAGGGTGTTTCAAGAAGAGCAATGACTGCTGTAAAATCTGACGGACCAGAACCAGTTTGACAATTTCCACAGCAAAAGGAAGTCTTGTGGTTGGGACAACACTGAGCCATGACAAAGAAAGGTGCAAGATGTGGTCAGAAAGGATTTGATGGACCATGTGGGGCATGGCAGCGGTTTGGGTTTTAGTCTACACATATTGGGAGCTTTGAGAGGCTTGACGTCCAAGCAATGTGACCATTTCATGTTTTCAAATGATGGCTCTGTTGAATGACTATTACATATATACATTGTCAGTATTTGTGGAAGGAATAATTTAGTTATAAAATTACATATTGTGTATGATGCATCGGTCATCTGCAATTAACAGGGTCCCAAGCCACAGTGACTTAGATGTGACAGTTTATTTCTCTTGAGTATAGGAGCTGGGGTAGCAATCTGGGTCTGATGAGGGAATTTGGCTAGATGAAAAACTCAGCGTATAGCTCCCTTTCAGCTGTCTGGTCAGCTGTCTGGTCCTTAGCTGTAGCCCTCATCTTGATGGTCCTAAAAAGCAGCAAGGACTCCAAACATCTCACCTATCTTCCAGGTAGCATAACAAATGAAGTGGAAACCAACATAATGTAAGTTGC
>NW_004567115.1:30275412-30354969 GCF_000260355.1 Condylura cristata
AGAACAGACCAGGCAGATCAACGAAGTACACTACTGTGGGAAGCAAAGGGCAAGACAGGAGAGATCTGCAGTGCCATGCGGGTCACCTCTGGGGCCAGGGATTAAACTCTCACTGAGGCGATTGTAGCTAGCTTGCCGTGCTGTGCCCTAACTCTTTGTACCACAAGGGAGGGCCAAAACATCTGGTATTTTTCTCTTTCTTTTTGGCTTATTTCACTAAGCATGATCCCTTCCAGCTCCATCCATATTGCTGCAAAAGGTATGAGCTATCCTTTTTGATTGCTGAGTAATATTCTGCTGTGTATATGTAAACACAAGATTACATTTTCTGGCCAAATGTATTATCAATTTCCATTCACCATCAACCAATAGGCCCTGCATACTCACTTTGTGCTCCTACTTTCCCCTCTGGTAACTGCCATTACATAGTCAGAGACTAAAGTTTTGTTTTGTTGTCCTATATTCCATAAATTAGTGAAGTCATATAGTACTTGCCTTTCTCTTTCTGACTTATTTCACTTAACATCAGTTCCATCCATGTTGTTGCAAATAGCAAGATGTCATCTTTATAAATGCCTGAATAATATCCCATTGTGTTTATATACTTTTGCTTTATCCATTCCTAGAGAGGGCTGATATTAAGGCCCATTTCTCAATCTCTCAGCATATCACTTTGTTATATTAAAGCTGGAAGTGAGTTAGAGATCTGCTAGGTCACCCCAC
Organism: Condylura cristata; assembly: GCF_000260355.1. Classification (NCBI taxonomy): domain Eukaryota; kingdom Metazoa; phylum Chordata; class Mammalia; order Eulipotyphla; family Talpidae; genus Condylura; species Condylura cristata. Next base: position 30,276,136 of record NW_004567115.1, read on the forward strand.
CTGTGGTACCCTTCATACAAGTCCTGTTTCTCCAGGTGCTATGACTGAGCTTCACAGAGGTGGCATGAAGCCCCCAGAGTCACACAGGAAGTCACTGGCTTCTCTGAGGGTCATGCACTTCAGGTGTCAGGCTTTTTCGCCTACCACTTAGCAGTTCCCAGCTCTCTCATTGCCTCATATGACAAACAGCAGCCAGTAGAATTGGTTGGAATGGGTGGATTTGAATGTTCTTTTTTAAATGTCAACCTCAAAAGCCTATGAAGCACAAATCTAAAAGGTTACTATTGAGGAAGTTCATTTATTAGTTCCCCAAAGGTAGATCTTTGAGGTCAGAGTCAGCAAGTACTGGGTAGAGACCAGGGATGGGTCTTTTACAGGTGGAGCCTTCCAGGGCCCAGAATCAGTTTTCATTTTTCCCCCTTTTCTTTCTTATTTTAAAAAATATTCATGCCCTGATGAGCTACAAATTCCCCAGAGCAGAATGGAGATGACCCTTCAGATCACGGGGCTCTGTTGATGGGAATTGCTTTTACCTTCTGGAAAGAGAATAGGCCACAAAGGATCAATCTTTTCTCTGTTGTATCTCTTTCAAGTTGAACTGCATCGGACAATGAGTGGATTAAAAAAAAATCCTGTGGCCTGGTGTGCCTCAGATGCATTTGCCAATTTTAACATCATTCTCCAAGTTATATAAAACTGGAGAATAAATGCCGGGCCTTCTATATGGTGAGCAGTTTACTTCCCAGGCAGGGATCACATTTGTAACAAATCTCCTCAGAGATGCATTTTGTAAGTGAAGTGAAGAAATCATTAGCGAAGCAATATTTGAAGAAGCAGACTGGCCCAGTTCTGAAAGCGACTCTATTTTAACCTTTAAAAGATATCATTTTACTTACCAGGCTGCTTATTACAATTACACAGTGTTTTCCTTGGCCCCTGGCTCCATTAAACATATGTTTTATAGCAAGTTCTCAATTACATTATCCTGACAGGCAGGCTCATAAGGCCATGTTATAAAGTAGAGAGACTGCAAAGTGGTAAACTGGCCCTCATTAAGTTTATAGTTTTATTACCTTGTTTAGGGCACTTTTTCTTCCCTTCCTCTCACCGGCTTTCTTTTGTGACATTTAATTTATAAGAAGCAAGGGGACTCTCTTGTTCTCAAGGCCATATTTGCTATGTAGTACCCCTCCCTCTAATTGTTTTTCCTCCCCAAAGGTCTTGGGTATGTTGGTGCCCTCATGGTATCAAACTGTCAATGGACTGTGCATTTTGACCCAACTCCAGTTGCTCCAAGATGGAGATGATATTTTTGCAAGCTTGAAAGAGGACTTAGAGCAGCAGGCAAATGTCTGCTGGGAAGCACTGTGTGTCCTCTGGCTGCGTCTTGCTGAGCATTTGACCGTCCTTCGCAACAGCCCACATCAGCCTCCTGCATGGGCGAGACAGAATCCGCTCACCTGGCGCTCAGGTTGGCAGATTTGTTTCATTTACAGAGCATTGTACACACGTAAATATATTTATATCTTTATCCCCCGTCAGGGAATTAAATCAACTTAAATTTAAGTAAAATGTGTTATGGCATTGGATGAGGAAGAAGCATTTTGCCAGATGCACAAACGTCATCTGGCCACTGCTAATTATAGGCATTCAAGAAATGGCTGGGTTGTGTCTGAGTCCAGACAGAATCTGTGGATGTTGATTATGAAGAGCTATTATGTATTGATAGGTTAGGATTTATTACTGAAAGTATAAACCAATTGCTCTGGATCGGATAGTAGTCACACACTAGGGAATTGGTCTTGTTGCTGTTAGACTGGGGTAATCTATCAGGAGGAGGGGAGTGTTTTCTATCAATTAAGGAACAAGCAATTCTACTGATTTGTTATTGGCAGACTAATAGAGGTAATGGGTTTTCCTAGACAGTCCAGGTACTGTACAGCCGAGTTGGGAAAATTGTGACATTAGACAAATAGAAGAGCAGTTCATTAAACCTGGATGAGGCTGTATGGGTTGAGTGAGCTGGCAGACCCACAGCTCTGGCATGTCGTGTTTGTGGGCATCCCAGGTAGGGAGAGGTGGCAGTGTCAACACCCTGGTACAAGCAGCAAACTGGCACCATGGGATACACACAGGAACTCCTTGGTGGGAAGCATCTCAGTGGTGAGAATCACTAAGCTAATGCCACAACAATGCTACTTTAAAATGACTTCCACATCCCAATGGTTTGAATAACCATCACTCATCATTTTTGGTCTAGAGTCTGTGGGTCCTCTGGGATTGGCTGAGCGTGACTCAGGGGCAGGTCAGATATGAATCTCCTCTGTGTGTCACCCCAGCGGTCGGGACCACAGCAGCGCAGAGCAGAAGCAAACTCTGTGAGCTCATTTCAACCTTTGCCAGAGTCAGGGCCCCCCACAGGGAGTTATGTGCTCAAGCCAAAGATGCAGCAGTCAGGTGCTCCAAGCCCTCAGCAGGACATGGATATACAGTTTTAGAACAAGGTGAGGAAATACTACCGTCTGGTCCTCCACAGACTGTCTGTGCTGAGGCTAAGTTTGGACACCCCGCACCCCACCTTCTTCATGCCCTCATAGACAATGAAACTCTTGGTGCTCTTGTCCCCAGAAACTGAGATGGTCCTTTGTCTTGTTCCTCTTCAGGTGGTTGGAGAGTTGATCTGTAGTGCAGTCTATAAGCTAACATGGCCAATAAGTGGAGCCCAATTTTGTAATGGAAACTGTGCGATTGCCACCTCTGACTGTGTAAGGGACCCAGTAGGTCTCTTTGCTCTTCCAATTACTTTCCCAAAAGCAAAGACTGGCAAACGAAAGGTCATAATGTGGCCACAACATGTCAGAAGTGTCGCAGAAAGGCCCGAGGATGAGCACAAAGCCACCATACACAGGACATTGAATGGCGCTATGGAGAGGGTATCTCAAGTGTGCAAACCCCAGGGCATGTTGCATACATGGATGCTGTGCCACTAGAATGTTAGCTAATGGTTTCCTAAATATCAACTCCATGAATGTTGCCTGTCACAGCCACTGCCATATTCCTAGCACTGTGAACAGATGCTAGTGCCTGGGGGGCCCTCCACATATACTTGGTTGGATGGTTGGTGGGTAGATGGAAGGATGGATGGATGGGTGGGTGGGTGGGTGGGGGGATGGGGGGATGGATGGATGGATGGTGGATGGATGGATGGGTGGGTGGGTGGTGGATGGATGGATGGATGGTGGATGGATGGATGGGTGGGTGGGTGGTGGATGGATGGATGGATGGTGGATGGATGGATGGGTGGGTGGGTGGTGGATGGATGGATGGGTGGGTGGGTGGTGGATGGATGGATGGGTGGGTGGGTGGTGGATGGATGGTGGATGGATGGATGGATGGATGGATGGATGGATGGATGGTTGGTGGATGGATGGATGAATGGATGGAGGTGAAAGTAGAGAGTTCTACCAGTGGGATGAGTATGCTCTAATCATGTTCAGGCTCAGAATGTAAATAGAAAGTTGATGTCACTTAAGGGGTGATGTCACTTAAAGCTGACCTTGCAGGGTGGGGAGCAAAGAGGAAGAGACCATGGAAACTCCTTGGCCATTAAGTGTCTTGCCAGTGTCCGCAGTTCCTCATCACTTCACCACATTTCTTCTGTAGGTCCTGTAGCAACCGATAGGCCAGGTCATACAAATAAAGCTTAAAACAACGAGAAGAGTAAAAGAGGGGGCAACTTGATTCTTGCAGACTAAGCAGATATCACAGATATCATGACCTGTTTGTAGGGGTTAGGGCTAGCCTGGCTGTAGTGAACAACCTGGTGGGGACGTAATATAGCAATCACCCCCAAAGGGAAAATGTGGCTATTTTCTAAACTCCAGAGCACAGATATGGTGCTTTAATTGAGTAATTTCAAAGCTTAGCCCAGGATCGGACACATAAGAAGCCCAAGAGAATGAAAGAATTCAGTGCCCAATGCTGTACCCTCTGGAGGGCTATGGGAGAGTGGAACAGGAGCAACTGGGAGGAAAAGCAGCTGAAGCCTGGACTGGCTACCTGGCTTCAGGCAATACTATTTCTCTAGTTAGGATGTAATTTCCTGGCTTCCACTCAGTAAATAGCACAGGCTGCTCAGCACCGAGATTTAAGCACTTGCGACAGTCTCTTACAACCACGGTACTTGAATAAGCTCCCAATATAATTATAGTTTTCTGCCTTGTCCATCCACTGATTTTCTCATTCTCTACCCTGGGAGACTTCTGCCCATCCTGGTCTATTTCCTGGGCCTATATCCCCCTCACCTCTCCCTGAAGCTTTGAGATTTTCTACTTGGCCACCCCCAGCCTCCCTGTCATCAATGTTGCCCAAATCAATCTCGTTCCCCCAAGCCATGTTCCTCCTTCCAGAGCCTCTCTCTTAATTAATTGAACCAATCCCCTGAGATACCGATGCCCTCATCCCATCCCAGGCCTAATTAACCACATCCTGTCAATTTTTTGTCTTGAATATTTTCTGAATCCATTTCCTCTCCCCACCTCAGCTGCCCTGGCTCCAACCCTTGCTGGTGCCATCAAGCTAACATTCCACCTGGTCCCCTGCCTCTGGTCTTACCCTCTTTCTGTTGCCAGCCGGACTCTATTTAAAATGCAAATCTGGTCACGTGAGTCCCCAGTCTCCAGCTACCACTGGGTGTGTGTAAGCTCTTTAGAGCTCACTAGGTCTTTCCTGGGCTGCCCACCTCCCACTTCAGCCCCCAGAACACTGAACACACCCGGGAGGCTTTGGATGGTCAGGGTTTGTTCTGTATGCACTTTGCTGTTCAAGTTCCTTGGCGTACTCTTAAGCTGCATTGGCCTCTGGTCAGTTCTCTTCTGGCTGGGGTATCTTCAATTTATTTTGCAGCTTGAGTTCCAGTACTATTTTCTCTGGGTAGGGGAAGGAGGGGGCAAAGTGTCCTCCCTTTTTTGGGTCCCAGAGCGCCTCCTGCTGCACCTCAGTGATTTTCAGTCCCCTCTGCCAGCCTCACCAGGCCCCTCCAGGCCATGTATGGACAGGTGTCTTTTTATTCTTCTTATTATCCTCGGCACCCAGCATAGTGCCTGATGCTTAGAAGATGTCCAGTAAATATTTGTGGGACGCACCAGCCCTGACTTTGCACTTTTCTTGTCTTTCTTAGCTCTGATTTTACCAGCCTTCAACAATGAGAAATCAGTTTGAGGTGGAGGTTTTCTTTTGGAGCCTAAAATTGGTACATTTGTCATTGTACACTTAACCAAAAAAGAAAAAAAAAATCAACTTTGATGTTTTTGGAGGCTGTGTTTGAAGTTGAAAGGTTGACGTATGCATCATGATACAAAGTGGTGGTCTTTTCAAATGATTTTGCTTCAACCTTCCCAATAAAACAAATGAGCTGTGTTCATGGGATTTCGACGTGCTGGTTTCTCTTTGACACTAAAATGAAATGAATGTGCACAGGCACAAAAACAGTATGTATCTTCAATTGGATAAAAGCTCACCTTTATCTCCCTCTGACCCTTTTATTTTCACAATATAAAGAAATATTAAAAATGGTAGGGGCTGGTGAATTTTTAGAAAAGCTATCAGTTCCCACTCACTTTCCATCCTGTTGCCCTAGTATAACCTTGACCTTTTCTTCCTCTCACCTCTGCAGACACTTCCCAGAATTGGCTTCCTTCTGCTTTCTGAAGCCACAATAGATATCTACACAATGGAAAACCCTGTGCTACAAGATCTTTTCTTGGAATCCAGCCCCCGGGGTTTCCTCTAATCATTGAGCCATGTCTCTGTGAGGGAAGCTGCCACCAGAAATGGTCTCCTGGGGCCCTGGTCACCCCCACCTCCAGCCCCAGGCAGGTGGTGCTTTGAGCAGAGGTATGTCCATGTTCTCAGGGAGGAAGGTGGGCCTGGGGTGGTGGGTGTGCCCTTTGGTGGTGTGCAAAGAAGCACAAAGCAAAAGCCTCTGACTGTCCTCTCTGCTGTGTTTCTGCTACACTGTTTCATCTCAGGATCACAGTCTGTCAGCACCATGGCCACCTACTACCTAAAAACTGTTGAAAAGGTACCACTTTTGGAGAATGAGCTCCCGGGAAACCATTCAGCCCTTGCTTCCCTCTAGATTTGCTAAGGGACTGGGAGATGGGCATTTGGGTCTGCATTTTTGTGGTGTATGTGAGTTCATGTGAAAGTGTTAGGGGGAAGGATGCCCTGAGCAAACTCCACAAAGGTTTTGTGGACTCTACCCCGACTCCAGACCAAATCCATCAAAACTCGGGGACTATAAATCCCATCATTACTGAAGGCAGGACTGCTGGGACCTGAGAGTGGAGTTAAGCAACCAGGTTTGATATACAACCAGCATGTGGGACTCAGGGGTCTCTTGCTCTCTTGGCACTTGGCTTTTGGCTCTTGAGATTTCGGTCTCTTGGCTGGACTCTGGGCTTTTCATCTTCTCTCAATGTGGCCATTGGGATTCCAGGTCAGCGGAACTGGTAGGACACCTTTACTAATTTATCTCCCTCTTTCTGAGTCATTTCTTCATTTCCCCTTCTTTTGTAAATAAACCCTTTATTAACCTTTTCATGTGTGCCTGCAGTTGATTATTGTTGTAAGTCACTTTAAGTGCATGGTAAGGACCCACAGGCAGGCAACCCAGTTTATATTGGGGTTGCCCTGTAACAAAAGTATGTATGAAGGTGTGAGAGTTTCTGTGTGTGAATGTGCTTGCAAGAATCTGTGTGGACTTGCTTTTTGGTTATGTTTTAAGTAAATTTTTTTATTGAGGTGACACTGTTTACCATTATACATTGGTTCAGTTGTATATCATTTTAATTTGACCTCTATAGGATGTTATGATCTTCAATAAAGGTCAGGGTTCCAGTCACCATCATACCACAGACTCCTTTACTCTTTTTACCGCCCTCTCAGCACTTCCGCTCTGGGAATAACCATTCTGTTGGAGTTTTTTTCCTTTTTAAATCTATACACAAGTGAAATTATACAGCTTAAGTTTTTCTCTGTCAACTTACTTCACTTAGCACAGTCCCCTCAAGGCTCATCCAGGTTGTCACAAATAGCAAGTTTTCATGGTTTTTGGTGTTAGTCATTTTAATTATTGAGCAGTATTCTCTTGTGGATCTATACCATATCTTTATCCATTTATCCAACCATGGGCTATATGTAATTATGTGAATGTATGTGTGAGTGTATTTTGTGTCTTTGCATTTACTATGTTGAATGCATAAATGCCTGAAGTTATCTTGAGACAAGGCCTCAATGAAGCCTGAAAGTGCCAGGGAATAATTGATATTCTCAAGACCACACACCTGACTTACAACCCAGACAACTACTTAGGATTCTCCTGTTTCTGTACTCCCTGCTTGCTTAAAAATATAAATACATCCCTGCGGAGGTGGTAAACACTCTGTTTCCCAATTGCTCAGGGCTCAGACTTTGCAGAAAGATCTCATCTGGGCCTGCTGCACAAAGATCTTCCCTCCTTCTCTCTGAGTGCTGCCTTGTTCCCTAACAGAATTCTGCCATTAAGTGTGAGTGCTATGGTGCGTAAGTGTGAGTGTCTGTGAGTGTGACTATATATCTCTGCAGACAAGTTTCTTGAGAAGGGAGGCACCTCTCTTCACCTCCAGTTCTTTTACTCACATTGTTCTATAATAACTATACTACATGCCTTTAGCTCCCTGGTGAGCTCCATCGTGATCCCTTATGCTTCTTCCTCTTCCGACTGTGTTTGCGCTCTCCACGCACCTTTTGTAGAGCTGTCTAGAGTTGACTCTGTGCTTGTCATAATTATTAATTACAGGGACCAGGAAGAGAAGATCCTTGAAAGTCTCTTTAAAGAGTGAGAAGGCTTAAAATGGAGGTAGGATGTCGAATGTAGAGAAAGTCTCTGGGTGAGAGAGGTAGTGGTTGTCATTTTCATAGATTTCTTATAGCTCTAGGCCTGAGAAGGGAGGGTGTCTTTGTGGGCAGTAGAAAAAGGTACACCTACTAAACAGGTAGAAGTTACGTTTAATACGAAATTCCACTACAACACTTCCCTTTCTATATTGTTTTGTAGTATGATATGTTGTTCCCAATCCTCTCTTGAATTTGAAATGCTCTGTGATCTGCCTTCAGCAAAAGAATGTGACAAACATGACACTTGTAACTTTTGAAGCTCCTTAAGAGACCTTCACCTACTGGTGTCTACCATTTATGCCTTGAGAAGTTCAAGTCACTTGGAGAGGCCCACATGAAGAAGAATGGGGTAGTGATTACAGTTGAAACTCAGCTTCCCACTGACAGTATCAGCTGCTGTATATGATCCAGCCTCATGTTGTTCCAACCCCACAACCATACCATTTAGAGCAGAATAATCACCAAGCTGAACCTATCCAAACCACAATTTTTTGAACAATCATAAATTGTTGCTGCTTACTGAGATATAATTTGTGTGTGTATGTAGCAAGAGTAACAAATCTATCATGTGGAGTGTTTGTACTACAGTAATCTGTGCTGAGAACTGACTTCTTCACAATATCAGGGAGTGGCCAAGAGTTAAGTTATGCAGAAGGTATGTGATAACAAAAGGCATATTTCATTTATATCTTTATGGATAACAGTTCAAGTCTTCAAGCAACGCATGATACAAAATAGAGGAAAATGTTAACTGATGATTTTTGAGTAACGACTGCTTATCTGTATTAAAGAACTTTTACAATGAACATTTGTTAACTTTGTAACAAGATTAAAGTATTATTAAAAAGTTAAATAGGCTTCTTATTTAATGGCTTTTCTGTAAATAAAACAACTTTCAGGGAAGCTATATCTCATTCTGTTAGGATGGCAGGAGAATTATTTCTGGGAGTGTTAGCTTTTACTTAATTATTAGAAAGTTCTAATGAGGATTGCATTTACCTGGTTAGTAATAATTAACCAAAAATAATTCTCAAAAAATTCTTTTTATTCATCATGAATAGATATAAATTATAATTTGTCAACTTGAAACATGAAATTCTTCTTTTGAGTCACCATTAATTCAGTTAGATTATACATATAGATGGTTCTGGAGAATATCTCCTGTGTGGTAAGGTGCAAGATATAATAAATATCCTTCTCTTTACTTTTAGAAGCTACCTTCTGTCAGCATAGGGATGTGTCTAACCTACTTTTCTAGCCACTGGCTTCCTTTTTCCCATTGGAAAGTCAAACTGAAGCAATGCCAAGGAATCCAAAAGCTCAGGAAAACAAAAATGAAAACAATTCCTCTTAGAATATTCAAGGTAAGCATGGTGATCATTTCCATGTGTTCTCCAAGTAGGTCAAATACTAATGGATTGTTTCTACCAGCATTTCACACAATGTGGTCTAAAATGTTAATCCTGAGGACAATTCATATAAAAGATTCCCAATCAAACACTTCTGTTTAATTCTGGATACTAATCTGTTTTGGAAATTAAAATATACAATAGCATGTGAAGACCCTGAGAAGTCTTGCAATTAAAGAATTCCATAATGTGGTACTTCTAAATATTTTTCTGTGTATAACGTAGTTTTAGTAATTCTAGTTTAGAGATTTATTTCCCTGAATATAAGAAATGGAATTTAAAAAAGTTTGCAGGTATATTTTGTTTTATACATTATATTTTATTTCTCCATTCCCTTTATTTTTCTTAATGACTCTAACCAAATATTTATGCTTTCTTTTTTTAAAAAAAAATTATTTATTTATTCACACAGAATTGGGGTACAGGCCAGCGGTAAGAGGATTCACCAGAGACATAGTGGGGAGCAGAACAGGCAGACCGACGAAGTACACTGCTGAGAGGAGCAGCAGGCGAGTCAGAAGAGGTCAGCTGTGCCATGTGGGTCACCTCCTGGTTGTGGCAGGTATCTAACTCATGCGGAAGTGGCTTTAGCTTCTTAGTGCTGTGCTTTAATCTGCTATGCCACCAGGGAGGGAGGGTCTTAGGCTTTCTTTCATCCTCTCTTGCTTTTGTTTTTTTCCTTCACCTCCGATCCCTTTCTTTCTTTATCTTTTAAAATTATTAGCTAGTGTCTTAGTCCATTCAGTGCCTATAACAAAATACCATGGCTTATAAACAAAAGGAATTAACTTCTTAAAGGTGCTGGACCTTTGGATTAGGTTGTTCTGGCCAGGTGATGGCTGTCTTCAGGTAGCACTTGAAGGAAAGGTCTAGGAAACTGTATCCTCACATGAAGGAAAGGTCTAGGAAACTGTAAATTTTCTTTTATACGGTCATTAACTTTATTAATAAGGTGACATTATTATGAAATAATCACCCCCATAAGGCTTTACCTCCTAATAATATCTCAGTGGACATTAGAATCAATACATGAATTTGGTGGAAGGCACATTCAGACCATAGAAACACTCTGCTACAGTTATAAAATCAACACATAAAAGTCAAACAACCAACTGGAAAAAGTAGAAATCAAAAAATCATCCCCTTCACAATAGAAACAAACAAACAAAAAATCAAATACTTGGGAATAAACCTAACAAAAGAAGTGAAGGACCTATAAAAAGAAAACTATAAAACACTAATAGAAGAAATACAAGAAGACACAAGGAAATGGAAAGACATCCCCTGCTCATGGATCATAAGAATTAACATCATTGAAATGGATCATAAGAATTAACATCATTAAAATGGCCATCTTACCAAAAGTGATATACAGATTTAATGCTATTCTAGTAAAACTCTTGCTGACATTTTTCAAAGAAATAGAACAAATGTTGATAAGATTTATATGGAACCACAAAAAACCTCAAATAGCCAAAACTCTCCTGACTAAAATGAAAGAGACCAGAGGTATCACTACCCCAGACTTCAAGCTATACTACAAAGCCATAATAATCAAAACTGCACTAGAACAAGTACTAGAACAAGAACAGACATACAGACCAATGTATTTGAATAGAAAACCCAGATATAAACCCACAGGTTTATGGACAGCTGATTTTTGATAAAGGAGCAAAGAATATACAGGGGAACAAAGATGGTTCGGGGAAAACTGGACTGCTACGCGCAAAAAATGAAACTATAATACTACCTTGCACCATCAACAAACTCTTGACATGGAATAAAGAACTAGACATAAGACCTGAGAACACAAAATATTTAGAAAAAAAGGTAAGTGAAACTCTGCATGACATACACTTCAATAATATCTTTAAAGATACATCACCCAAAGCAAGGATACTGAAGGAAAGGATAAACAGCTGTGACTACATTAAGTTAAACAGCTCTGTACAACAAGAGAGACACTACACAAAGCAAAGAGATACCCGACTTATTGGGAGAAAATATTTGCACACAATACTAATGACAAAGGACTGATGACAAAGGTACACAAGAGCTGATGAAATTCAGCAAAAATAAAGTGAACAACCCCATCAAAAAATGGGCAGAAGAGCTACAAAGACACTTCTCCAAAGAAGAAATGTAGATATCCAGCAGGCATATGAAAAAAATGTTCAATATCACTTGTAATAAGGGAAATGCAAATTAAAACCACAATGAGATATCATCTCACACCAAATGTAACAAATTTAATAGAGTAAAAAGGAAAACAATGAACAACTATAAACTAGAGACACTTTATGGGGGTCTAAGGGGGAGTGGGATTAGAACTGGGGTGCACTGGACTGTGTTGATGACACATGGGTGACTTGGTGGTGGGAAGCTGATAGTTATTGTAACTGAGATGAAAAAGAAACTGCTCCAGGTGACCAGAGAATGCTACAAACAAAAAAACATCTCAACTTTAGTAACCATTTCAAAAAATGTATCCCACTATTCTTGAATACAAATATGGATAAACATAGATTAAATGGATCATGGTGACTGACAGAACTTGGGGGAGCTAGTGTTCCTTGACTCAATAACTTTAATGAACACATTAACAGCAAATTGATTGGATTTGTGAATGATGTGAAGATGGATTGGATAAATATATTGGATGGCAGGACCAGGATCCTGGAAAATCTCAGACAAGAATGAATTTAACAAGACATCATTTAACAGGGATAAATTTAGAGTTATGCTCTTAAATCTAGAAATTCAACTGTATAACTATAGTATCAGATGACATGCCTGAGTAGAACCAAAGAAAAAAAATCCTGAGGTTTCTAATTTGATTGTATATTCAATGTATAATCTTGTGGCTTCCATTTAAAAATGGCAAAGTAAAACATTTTAACCCTCAAAACTTAAAAGAAAAATAAAGAGAAAAAAATCGCTTTATTCAATGAAATGAAGGAAAAATGACACAACTCAAACCACAAAGCAAGAAATACACATGGCAAACACTGTGGCTTCCAGTCGAGATGTGGGAGAGTGCAAATATGGAAACTTGGATTATTTGTAATTTAGGATCTAAGATTAATGTACCACAAATATGTCCAATGTAGACAGTGATGTCTCTGTGGCAAAGATTAGGTCAAAGTAGAGGTTGAAAATCCCCTTGAAAGAATTCATTCCACCCACTGAATGGTGGGAAAGGTAGATTTGAGGGTGAAACCTTGTTGACATGTGATTTCTGCTGTCTATCATGCTGCAATTTGTTGGAAGAATGTTGGAGGTGAAGTATACAAGGAGAAAGTTAAGAGGGAAACCAGTAATTGTTAAAGTAGAATCCAGAGAGCTTATCACATAGTGATCTTACTTTGAATCACACTAGTCATTTGAAACCCAAAACAGTGAGGATGAATGGCCACAGAAACTGCAGAAAGTTTACAATCATGTTGTTGAAGGCAACTTCCTTTATTGAAATTATATAGACATACTCTGGCATAGCTTTATGGTGACAGAGTATAGTTTCCATTCCTTAATTTTGGACTTGGTCATGTGAACTTGCAATGGACTACAGGATGTTAGTTAAGTGAGGTTTCTGAACTCCTTAGTTTATCCCTATGTCTTCCATCAAACCACTCCTATGACATTCTCAAGCAGGTACTGATATCTTTTAAACAAAAGCAGTAAAATGTGATATATATGAAAATCTGCAAAAGTAAATGAAGGAACATAAAAGATGAATTACATATATCCCCAAACGGATTTTTTTCACAGAAGGAGAAATTTTTAAATAGTCTATATTTCAAAGAAATGGTACGCAATATAAACTCTTTAAAAATAAGTTCAGAGAAGTGATCCAAGGATTAAAAGAGATCCTGAGCCTTACCACTGAAAAGAAATTAATAAAAATTGGTAAACAACAAAAAATAGAAAAACTTTAAGACCAGAAAAGTCTCATGACATACCACATAACTTAAAATGAAATTGACCCAAAAATAGAATAATATATGTTAACTCTCTCTCTCTCTCTCTCTCTATATATATATATCCCCATCTATCATTTTCTTTGCAGTTGTATACACACACATACACATATGTGTGTATATAATTGATAATCCTAACAGGAAAAACTCATATGGAAAACATATTTAAAGATGTTGTAGAAGAAAATGTCCCCTAGCTACAGAAGACAAAAAAACCAATAAATCAAAGAGCATAGTATGTTCTTGGGAAAAAAAGCAATATAGAACATCCCATATCAAAAACTATACTGAATTTACCACAATATAGGGGTGAATTATCACATGGAGACTGAGGCTTAACAGGCAAAAAAAGAAACACAAATGACATCAAATAAGGGATGAGGAGAACTAACAGGTTTGCTAAAATTATGGCTTAATTTTTGAGCTTTGGAAATTTAATTACCATCTAATAAAATATAAGCCAACCAATGAAAATTCCCTTGGACATTGGAAAAAGAATTCAGTATTTATAAAAATGAATTGTGGGAAAGCAAGGAAGCATTTGAAAAATAAGGGTATGAAGGAGAAATTGGACAAGCAGATACTAAAATTTGCTAGATTCAAAATAGTGAGATATTGATGCCAAGAGTGGTGAACAGACTGCCTGTACGGAAGAAGAAGGGCTGGAATTATCCTTAATCCAAAATGCCTTGGAAGGCCTAGTCATCCACTAAGTTTTAATTCAAAGGTTACTTTCTGAAGAGTCTTCATGTACTTATATGTTCATTGCACCTTGTACACATTCACCTTTCCTTTAATCCTCTGTTTGGGTTCTAAGTTTTCTGAGGGAAGTACAATGTTGTTTGCTTGTATTTTTTAAAGCTTATATCACCAATGATGGTATCAGTTCAATTCCTGGCACATAGTACACACCCCAATATTAATTGAATGAATGAGAGAAGAGTAGATGGAAGAAAGTGATCTTAAATTACTTAGACCTACTTAGAAAATGAGAGTTAAATTAGTAACTTAAAAAATTCAATTTTACATGAGTTTTGCAGTGATATGATAGTTTCTAAAGATAAAAAGTGATTAATAATGAGTTACCCAGTTTGTTGGATTATCTATTGGAAACCCAGAATTATTTCTCCAATCTGTGTTCTTTTCCCTAAATTTCAGGTGCTGGAAGTCCCCAGAATCATTGCAGCAGGGCTTCAGGTAGAGTTCACCCAAGAAGGATTGGAAAATAGAAAATGCAGAAGCCACTTTTGTCCCGTTGACAGGAGCAGATAGTATATGGCTTTGCCAGATGACAAACATGAGGTTTTGCCATTGTTAAGTCACCCACATTCTTATTGTAGGCTTCTGACACTTTTGGTGGCACTAACTGATTTCTATGGCCAATGGCTTTGTAAGCTTCTAATTCCCTGAATTCCCTTCTTGCTCAAAATGTCCAGCTTCTTTTTTATAGTCTGAATTCCAACTGATACAGTATAGAATTAAATAGGCTACATGTTTTGGTAATTTTGTTAATTTGTTAGGATGGTAAATTAAGGGTTCTGTTCTTTTACTTGTAAAATGAAGAAAACTCAGGAGTCCTTCCTCCAAGATTCTTCCTTCCATTACCTGGTAAGGGCTTGTGACCTAAGCTTATACATCAGCAATTAGATTTTCTCTTTGGATTTTAAACTTCGCAGAGAGTGACTAAAGGCACAATACATTATTCGAATCCATTTCTTTCAGGAATAGTGCCCTGTAAGGTTTTCCTTTAAACTTTAAAACTATTTGATTCCTGCACACTTTTAGTTACATTATTCAGCCCTCTTTTAGATCCTGTGTGCTTGTCCTTACATTAAAATAACAGCCATTTTTGTTTGTTATTCAAACATGGACTCTGTTGCTTACGATGAAAAAATTGATAAACGTATAACCTAGTTATAAGCTAAAATAGTACTTACATTTTTTCTATAATATTAAATGTCATAGAAAAATACATTTTAAAATGATTTAATCAATGGAAGGAATAAAATATTTATGTATTTCTAATCACATTCCTCCCTTTTACCTCATGTTTATAATGTTGGTAAAGTGTTGGCAAAGTTAACAATCTAAATTGGATCCAAACCCAGTAATCTAAACTTAATAGACTGTGCTGTCAATGCTATTAGAAATGGCAAGGGATTTTGCAAAGCACAGATAATGTATTTTATCTTCACAATTAGTGGTCTCACTATTAGTGAGATCCTGATCCTGATAATTAATGTCTGGTAATGCCATAGGTGAATTATGAAGGACCCACTCATACACAGGGATAAATGAATAACCCCACTATCATTCCATTAAAAATGCACAGGCTGCAAGAGTATAGGTTAATAAAGTGCTCAATAAATAAATTAAGATACTGGCTATAAATTATGTGTTCTGTCAACATCAAATTTGTTAACCGCAGTACAGCAGAGATTTTTATACTGAATTAGTGCTGTGACTGAATTAGTAGGAAGGAAGAGCAACTGTGTGAGGGAATCACATCCCTGAATGGGGGGAAGTTACCTCTATGAGTTAGAACTTGTGCAGTTATGAACAGTGAAGTGAATCAATCAAGTCGGGTTAGAGTATGCTGCTATAACAAAGCTCTAAGTCTCAGTGGCCTGGAAACAACAAAAGTCTATTTCTTTCTTATCTACGTCCATGTTTCTCCTCAATCAATAAGACGATTCTTGTCATCATTATCCTCATTTATGGATCCAGGACAGTGTAATCTGGAGTATTGCCAGTTTCCATTCAGGAAGGAAAAAGAAGTTTCTGCAAAGAGTCTCCATGAGGTAAATGTACATTTATGTCACGACTGCTCAGAAGTTATTGGTGAGAACTAGTTACTGGCTCCATCTAACATAGGAGGCCAGGAAATAGAATCCTACCATGCTCAGAAGTTAGGTAAAATATTTGATAACTAGGTTACAAATGGTGGCTTAATTTGAAAGAAAATAGCAGATAGCTTAACTTGAAATGACTTGAAACACTTCTGGTTCGAATAGAAATGTTTTAGAATGTTAACTTCTAGCAAACAGGAGTTTAGCTTGGTATTGGCCCTCACTAGGGAATGAGAAAGCTCTTACAGATTTTCCCTTCCTGTATTTAAATCATCACCTGTGCCTCATTCTTTTCTACCAAAATTATCTTAACTCCTTATCTTAACACACAGAAAAGATGAAGTGCACTAACCTTAGGTAGTGGAACTCAGCATTATTGTCTTTTAGGGAGGAGAAATAGTGGGAAAACTGTTTAAAAGCGTCTTATAAATAAGAATCAGAAGTCCAATAGTAAATAACTTGTCCTGTGTCTTTAGGTTTCAAGCCACTTGGGTGATTATTTTCATTTCATTTTGCAACTGAGAATACTTCAATTATTCCAATAACACAGTGTTATTTCAGGACTCTGGTTTTATTTTTCACTGACTCATCCCTCCTTTTCCCTTTAATTTAATTTATTTTTACCCCTAAGAAGGAAAGTGTTGACAAACCCCGTGGTGCTCTTCTGGTTAGGAGACTGTATATGGACTTGAGCTAAAAGCCACTTGAAAAGAGCTCTTAGTACCTGTTTTCAAAACTATGGGAATTGTATGTTTTGTGTGGCAATATTACATTTCACTCTGGGTTCTTTGAACGGGAGAGAGAACATCTTGCTGAAGTTGTCATTAAAGTTCATGAAAGGTGTGGTGCCGCTAGTTAGACACCTAACCCAAATAAGCATTCAGAAATGCTCTGGATTTTAACCTTAAAGTCTGTACACTTAAGAAAAGATATAGAGTATGTTACAGACTAGGTTAATAAACAGAATAATTCATGACTCCCTGAGGGGACTGGGCTTTTTTCCAGGGGGCAAATGAACAGGAACAGAATGCCTCGCAAGCCCCTGAGGAAAGAATGTATTGTGTAGCTAATCCTCTTGGGCACAACTATGACTTTATTCAATGGGAAATTGTATTTTTTTATTCAACATCTGTTTTATCACTTTTCTCCCCTTAATCATCTCTTTTTCAACAGTGCAGACCATTTAATCATATCCCAAGTATGGAAAAACACTTGCTGGCGATCAATGATTTGTATCCTCTCTGTCTTGATCAGCAGAGGGAAATTAATATAAACTGGTTCATGGAGGCATTAGAACATTATTTCAACTGGTTACTGGGTGCTTGGAGAGTGCAGATTTATCACTGTGCAGCCAGAGTGAGATTATGATATCTTAAAACCTTGTTTAGGAAATACAGACAAAACTGTATTGCTGAATTTGCCTTATCCTTTAGAAGAAGGGTGTAAATTGCTATAGGGCAAAGGTCATGTTGGTGAGTTACCAGTGATCTAATATACTCAATACTAGATAATTCTACCAAAATGCTTTTTTCAATGCAGCCATTCATTCCCAGTTTACAGATGAGAAAACTGAGGCCTAAAAACTTTTGGTAATACGCCCAAAGTTATGCCTCTAGTAACTGATTCATAGATCCTGGGCACAGCTTTCTTCCCTGTGTTCCTTTAATGTAACCCTGGAATCCCCCAAATACAATTTTACATATGGACTTGAATTCCTGAAGCTGGATAGAATAATTAAACCAGAACAAATAATTCGCCCTTTCTGTTCACAAGTCACTGTTTCAGATTCAGACAGTTGCTGAGAGTGGCCGTGTTTGGATCAGAGGATAGAGCACACACTGGCTTGACTGGATGACTGAGCAGCAGGCTCTGCTGATCCTTTCTGGAGGGTTCCTGCACTGTTTCCCCTGAAAATGGCACTAACTCCTCTTATCTAGCCTGACAAAGCAAATGAAGGAAAGTACATGAAACTTGAGAACAAATTGTTACATAACTTTTGTCTTTTGTCAGAGAACTACAGGGGCACAGAGGAAGCATGAGAATAAGAAAAACTTCCTGGGAGAAATGAAGTCTCCCAAAAGACAACATTAGACTTACAAATGTTGGTTTGCTCAGGTAAAGAGACAGTAGCTAAAAATGTAGAATAATATCCCTGTTTTCTACCAATTCCAAGCAAAGACAACAAGCCAGCAGCCGTCAGCAACTCCCTACAGAAGAAAGAAGAGTGACATGGGATTGCCTCTTTTGATTCTGACCCAGTAGACATCACCAATCTTGACTACCCAGAGCAGTTGTGATCCTTCAAATTCCACCTTTCATTTCCAGACTTTCTTTTGGTATCAACTGTTGTCATAGGCCTTTTGGACTCTGTGTCTCTTCTTATAAGCACTTTGGGCTTATAGGTGGTAAATTCAATCAGCAATTGTTCCTCTTACTGATTTTGGTGGTGTGATATGGGATCTTCTGGCATTTTCTAGACTTTCCAAATAACAGTGATGTTTAGCCCTTTGTGTAGTGAATGAGCTTCTCTTCCCCTTAATATGGCATATAAAGCTCTCTCTGGTCTGCTCTTCAGGAATCATCTCCCATTTTCTACTTTTCTCTATACTCCAGTAATACTGAAGTATTATAGTATTGCTGGAGTATAGATGCTGCAAGCCTCTGTCTCCGCTGCCCAGGCTGTTTCCCCTGAGGTCCCCGGAATCCACACAGGCCTGTTCTTTCCTGACTCGCTGCATTAATCTTTAGGACTGAGTGAGACTTCACTTCTCCCAGGAAGTTTTCTTTTTCTCCTGCTTACTCTGTGCCCTCACAGTCTGAACATTGTTCTCCTGTATATCTGTATCCAGATCACATTGAAATAATCTCTTTGTATTCTTATTCTTCCCACTAAGAAGTATATTCCTCAAACAGGATAACAATATCTTTCTCATCCTAGAGCTTTCACCTCAGTCACAATACATGCTAAAAATACTGTGACATGAACTTAATTTTTTATTTAATTTTATATATTGAAATTAGAAAAAAATTAACAATAATTTTTGGGTGCTTATATATATATGTAGTCAATGTTGCGATTTCTGAAAAGGTAGTTATTTTCTGAAAAATTTTTTCCCTTCAGAAGTTTCCCTACCCCTGCCCGTGAAAGATAGCAGTGTTCTAAACCTCATAATTTGGGAAGAAATGGAATAAGATAATTGTGAAATAATTATTTGATTTAAAAAATAATGTAGCCATAGCAATCTATCTTGGTTAAGTCAAAGTTGGGCAATCCTTGAAAGTGACAAAATAGTATCTGGCTATGGCTTGACTTTGTCTGTGAGGGAAAGAGGATAAGGAATATAAAAACTCAAAGAACTCCTATTGTCATCCTGATGTGAGCCCTGCAGCCTATCAGAAGCCCAGAGCTTTCTATCTGTCCAGATCAGATGGAATCCACAGCAAACTCCTCTGCTGTGTATCCTATTTGCTTCTAAACATGCCAACATATTCCTCTAATACTTGGGTTCATAAATACTCCTTAAGATTTACTTGGGTAAGGCCAGATGTAGCTAGGAAAAACAAATTAAAATGATTATTTGGATAAGTAAGGCTGCAGTCTCTTTTCAGCTGGCTTACAACATCAATTGGAATCAAAGTGTAGGGTTGCAAGAAGGGCTGGAATGAGATGGCTAATTGCTTTGACTCCTCACCACAGTCTGTGTCCAGAAAGGCACAGTCTACATTTTCTGCATTAGACATTCATCCCTCCCTCTTCTTGCTCTTTGATTTTTGCTTCTTGTTCTATGCTAAAGCTGCCTGCCTCCTCCCTTCTCCAAAACCATATTTCACACTTGAATACACTTTCTTCTCTGCTTTTAAAATTTTTGGTAATCAGATGATGATTTTATAGTCCTGATTTATGTTTTAGAAGTTACTTTTCATAAATATCCCAAATGAGATCTATTTGGCCCCTGCTGCAGACCAGATGCTGGTCAGATCTGGCAGAGCAATTGATTTAATCCTGTACATTTTCATAATTGGTAGGAATCAGTTTTCCCTTTTATTCTAACATTACAGATTTGTAACAATATGTGAAACAGGCTTCATGTTTTCCTTCTTCGCTTTCATGTATGGTATGGCCTTAATAAACATTTAGTAGTTTCCTGTATGAGCCTCATATACATCAGGATGCTAGGCTTTCATTTTGTTTTCTGTTTTTAGTAAACGAATTGGCTTAATAGGAGAGATTATTAAAAAGGAGGGGGAGGGCAAAGCGAAACAAGAACTTATTTTTCCCTTATTGAGTCTTTTCATTCTTGGTATGCATCTGCCTTTCTTCCCATCTTTGAAATTCTCTATAAGATTCCATTCTCCTGGGAAGCTCATCATGAGGCTTACTAGGAAGTTTCTAGGCTACTCAGGCAAAACCAATTTGTGCTTAATTTTAAAACAATTTCAACTCTCAAGCTCACTTTGACTGAACAAGCTTGGTAATGTGGGTTTAAGAACCCACAAAAGAGAATGGACTCTTCTGATGAGTTTTACTCTGTATTAGACAGAGCCATCAACTTGAAAAGACCCAGATGGATTCTTTGCACTTGATATGTGAAATTGAATAAACATCTGAATGGCATTCTCAGTTTTCAAATCTGGAAAATGAATCTCCTTGCTCTTACCTCTAGTCTATGCTGAAGAGCAAAATGGACAATCTGGACTCACAGCAGTGCTAACACAGTGCTTATTTCATGGAAATAAGGATGTGCTTATTTCACAGGAAATAGTCATTTCCCCATCTTACTGGTCACCCCTGGTGGTACTGTGCTCTCCTGGATGTGGATAGTAGGCTTTACTACCTTTGTCGTGCATCAGCCGAGTGAAAGGGACCACGAAGCCACTGTCATTTCTAGAGGGTAAAATCTCACTTTGAAACACAGTGTGTGCGCTGTTTTTCTCAAAATTGCAAGACCTCTGAAGGCTGCTCTGGGAATTGACCTGAAAAGTCACCCTGAGAAATCAGCTTATTGTGTTAAATAAACACAGATTTTTAGGACTGAAAAGCACTTGAGAGGTGGCTTAGCATAAGTGTTCATTTTCAACTGAGAAAATTCAGAACAAGAGAGGTGAATGACTAGCCCAGGGAAGTTTTATCCATTAACTACTTAGTGTACCTAGTTGCAAATAGCAGAATCATCCCTAGGTAGTTTCAACAGAAAAAGAGTTTTCTAAGTAACATGGAGTGGCAGAAGAATCTCTAGATGGTGTGTGATGAGCATTTTCCTGATGGCAATTGTGTGTGGGGAGCAGACTTCCAGCTGATGCCCCAAAGCATGGACATCTCACTCACAACACAGGACCTCATCAGGTAAGTGGGACCCTCGCACTGGCCTTGACCCCAGCCATCCATGTGAGCCAGCTCACTTTATGCTATGCTATGCATGCCATCAATATGGAGGCTTCTCTCTGCCCATTTGAAAATGATGTCTTCCTGACCATAGGGTATCTAGCCCCAAGCCTAAACCACGGGAGGCTAAGAACATCAGTTTCTGATGTCTACCTTGGCAAGGTGGGCCCCCTAAGGTAGATATTTCCCCAGCTGGAAAGGGTGCTATTTACCCAAATGTGAATTGAATGTTCACATGTAAGAACCAGTGCTGGGGCCAGGTGGCTGTATGATGCTTCTTTTCCTGTTCTGAAATTATTTTCCAGCATGGGGCCAATCCTGGTTTCAATCATGAGACTCATATTTCAGTAAAAATATTAACTGTCAGGGTACTAGGGGCCTCTTCCTGGGCATCTGTGGGCATCTGTGAGCTTGGGTAGAGAAGTATATATGGATCTCAAACAATTTATGTCTTTCTAGAAGAATAAACTACAAGTAGGTTTGAAAAATTATCAGTGTTTCATAGGAAATATGCTTGGGCTTTAAAACCATTTCTATACACTAGATTTTTCTATAGCCCAATTTTTTGGTTTGTATGAGTCAGAGGTAAAGTTTAAGTTGCTTGCTTATCCAAGGTAGAACTTAAGTTGCACTGTTTGGAAATCAAGGAGAGGAGGAGTTATAGACTCTGGATCATCACATTTGATGTTGATCCAAGGTGGGTCATTAAATGAACGTATAGAAAAGAGAATTTTTGTACATCATAAATCCAACAAGGGGCTAAGGTCTAAACTCTACAAAGAACTTATACAACTGAATAAAAAGACAACAAAATAGCCCAATCAGAAAATGGGCATAAAACGTAAATATACACCTCTCAAAGAAGACCTATAGGCACATGAAAAAATACTCATCATCACTTGTTATCAGGAAATACAAATCAAAACCACAATAAAATACCACCTCAATCCCACTGATAGGGAAAAATTTTTCTCTCATAATACTAATGATAAAGGATTGATCATAAAAATATACAAAGAACTGATGAAACTCAACAAAAATAAAATAAACAACCCCATCAAAAAATGGGCAGAAGAACTCCACAGACACTTCTCCAAAGAGGAAATGCAGATGGCCAACAAGCATATGAAAAAATGTTCAACATCACTTGTAATAAGGGAGATGCAAGTTAAAACCACAATGAGATACCACCTCACACCAATGGCACATCTTCAAACAACTAGCAACAACAAATGTTGATGAGGATGTGGAGAAAAAGGAACTCTCCTGCACTGCTGGTGGGAATGCAAACTAGTACAACCACTATGGAAAACTTTTTGGAGGTTCCTCAAACTGCTAAACATGGAGCTTCCATATGATCTAGCAGTCTCACGCCTAGGTATCTACCCAAAAGACACAAAAACACTGATTCAAAAAGACACCTGTACCCCCATGCTTTATTTATAATAGGAAAGAAATGGAATCAACTCAAATGCCCAAAAGTAGATGACTGAATTAAAAAGATGTGTACATATACATGATGAAATATTACTCAGCAGTCAAAAAGAAACTCATGCCCTTTTGCAGCAAAATGGATAGAGCTGGATGGAAGGGATCATGCTTAGTGAAAAAAGCCAGAAAATAAAAGAAAAATACAAGATGGTTTCACTCATAGCAGGAGCATAAGGGATGGGGGGAAATAATAATAATAATGAACAACTATATACCAAGACTTTTTATGGGGGTGGAGTGGGGAATGGGATCAAAATAGTCGGGGAGGGGGGAGTGCATGGAACTATGGTGATGGTACATGGGCAAATTGGTGATGGAAAGGTCATGGGGATGGAAAAAGTCACAAAATGATGTAAAAATAAACTGTTATAATAAAAATAATAATAAAAAAGAAAAACAAAACAAACAAAAATACCACTTCACACCTGTGAGAATAACCCTGTGGGAAAATGCAACCCTAAGTCATTATTGGTGGGAACACAGATTTGTCCAGACTCCATGGAAAACAATATTAAGATTTCTCAAAATATAAAAAATGAATCTACCACATGACAGCAATCTGTCTCATAGGTATCTACCCAAAGATTACAAAAACACTAATTAGAAGAAATATATGCACTCCTATGTTGACCGCAGCCTATTTACAATGGCCAAGACATGGAAAAATCTTAAATGTCCAGCCACATATGAATAAGTCAAGAAGATGTGCTCTATACACAGAATGGAATACTACTCAGCTATAAAATATGATAGAATGTTGCCATTTGGGATGATATGGCTGGATCTCAAAGAAATTATGCTGACAAAATAAGTCAGGAAGAAAAAGACAAATACAGGATGATTTCACTCATGTGGAATATAGAGAAGCAAAGTATCAGATAAAAGCAATCAAATAACAAATACTAGAAACTTGACTACAGAACTGAGGCTACCAGAAGGGCAAGGTGGGCTGAGATTGGAATAGGGAGGAGTAGGGCTTTGGTGGTAGTTATGGCAAGGTAGAGGTGTGAACATATACCACTAAAACATACAATGTTGTAAACCAACGTTGCCTCAATAACCATGATAAAAAGATTATTAGAATTCTGTTCTAGGACCAGATGGGAGTATCTTCATTCTGTAGATTCACTGAATACTTAGTTTCTAGTAGGCATAAAAATCTAAACATTTGCTGATGTCTTAGATTATGTTAGAAACCATGCTAGGTTCTTATTATCTCATTTAACCATCATAATTTTACCAGATAAAAATCATTCTACTATTTCATAGATCACGGTATGCTTTTTTAAAAAATAGGTCATAGATTACAACAAACTGTTTCTTACAAAGATTCATCATTTTCCCAAGACAAACTGTAATGCTGTTTCGAAGTCTCTAAAGGTTGTTATTCATCTTTTCCTCCAGGTCTTTTATGAGTTCCACAGAAAGAAGCTTGTTTAAATGGGGACCAGAAGATGGGAACATGTTGAAAACGACATTTTATCTGGATCTGAAAGGAAGAATAAGAGGTTATCAAGATTGGGGGTGGGAGAATGTGTGGGAAAGAGGGACAGAAAATGAGCAGGCAGAATATGAAGCCAAGACCTTATATTCCAGGATAAAGAGCAAATTCTGTCCTCCAGGCAATGGGAATAATAAGCAGAAACATGATGAGAGTTGGTGAAATAAAATTAAACATCATATCTGGATCATGAGTTACAGACGCCAGACCTCTGATAGACTATAAAGCTTGGCATCCACTGGCTGGGTATGAGCTCCACTCCATTTTTCCCATGGTGAAGACTCACTCCTCAACTGCTCTCTGCCATTCTTGAACATATGTACATGTTGGAAGCCAAGGGTTGAATTAGCACACTAAACTGAGACCTTCCTACTGTCTTACTATAATTATTAGTTAATGAATTTTGCAAATATGGGCATAATGTTTTGAATCTCCGAGTACTGCATTCCTCCTGAGCTTGACATATTACTATCTCTAAAAATAACTTAGAATCATTAAAGGGAAGAAAGCAAACTTCACCTGATACCAGCTCCCTGCCAGGATAGCCATCCCATGAATGCTGTGGAATGACTCTGTTCTGTCTGGACCTGGCTTGTCAGTTTGCCCTGAGCTGACATTATGCTCTGCTCATCACTTGAAGGAGCTAGGTCAGCAGCCATGTCTGCCCTAATATTCTGGACTGGAGGAATGTGGACACACTTTTTAAGGGTGTCAGCTTTTCGCTGACTTCTCAGGGACTGTGTGACAGTCTTCCAAGATTCATGTTCATGTGCAGCCCAAAGCTTCACTATGCCTTGGTTCTTACTTTGTGGTTTGTAACTTTCTTTTATTGTTCAAAAAAGTAGAAGAGATAGATCTAGCAAAATTAGACACACTTTTCTGTTCTCAGACAAAGAGTCTGCAATCGTGAATTGTCAGGGTATAATCTTGATCTTAGATTCTTCCCCCCCAAATCATCAATATGATGATTTCCCCAGTAGATATACTTGCAGTATATGAACACTGAGTATCATAGGTTGAAAGATTCTAAAACTAAAAAGACTAATCATAGTTCTTATAATTGTTTTGACCATTCTAGTTCCTTCTACAGTGACTTTCTTTCATAGAACTAGTTGCCTCAGGCAGCATCTGAAGGGGCACAGAGTCTAAGTCTGCAGTTCACATAGGGTCTCTTCCTCTCAGTCTGTGCCCTCTGTACAGCAGGGGTACAAGCCCATTTTCCCTCCTGGTCCTGGAAATGCAGGAACTTAGCCATTCTGGTTCTCTGAGGGTAACTCTTGGTTTCTCACCCAAGGGGCTTGAAGCCCAGATTTCTGAAACCATGGATTTCTGCAGAGACCTGAAAAATGTGTTCCCAGGAGAGATAGAGCTACCATACTAGTTTGGGTGAAGTATTTCAGTTGGGCTACTTGCTAGAAAATTCCATATCCAGTGAAGAGTAATAAACAGCCTGTAGAGGTAGGAAACTTTGGTCCAGGAACTGTGTGTGTGTGTGTGCGTGTGTGTGTTTGTAGGGGGGATTTCTGTTATCCTTTCTGGCTCTTAAGTTGTTTTTTTATATTGATAATAATATATATCTGAAACTTTAGATGAAAATTATTTGAAAGTAATATCTTATCTTTATGGAAGTAGGTGGAATGTCTTGTCTTCCTTTACTACATGATGAAATAAAATCTTAAGTTTTGGTCAAAGGTATGTGCTCATGAAAAAGCCAAATCAAAGTCTGAAATCAGATGGCTTGCTTTTTCTATTATTTCATTCATTCATTCAAAAAATACCTATTGAATACTTGTGTGTATGAGGCACTGAAGACAATACCAAAATGGTTCTGGAGTAGCTCCACCCAAGGAGCTTATAGTTAGGAGGCACATCAGACCAACTCAGTGACATGAAGAGGTGCATCAAATTGAGTTTTCAGATATTTACCTGGTCATAGAAACTCTGTAGGGTGTTTGTAAAATCATAGATTCAAAGGCCTTGCCCCACTCCTACTGAATCTTACCTTCTCTGTCAAGGTGACTTGTAGACTGTGTCTGTATGTACCATGAGTTACTTAGCTATTCTTCGGATCAGATAATTTTGAGAAGCACTGGACAAAATGAGCCCATAGACCTCTTCTCTTTGAGTCATGTTTATTGTGCATGATTCACTGAATTATGGAATCTTTACAAATAACGGTTTCCACTGTAGAGGCTGGGGTGTGTGGTGGTACATTTGGAGTTGAAGGTCAAAGTTTATAGCCAATCATTCAAGGAAATAAGTGTAGTTAGGGAAGTTGCTGCCTCTGAGATCAAGGGGATCTCTCCTATCCCATATTATTGCTAGGATGTAGGTATTGAAAGATACTGGCAATACCGTGGTTTCTAAAGTATACCTGATTCTTATTCCTTAATGCATTGAAAAGTTTCTCAGCACATTGTGGTCCTAACACACAGTGCTTTCTGGAGTCCTCCTAAGGCTTTTTTGAGTTCTCCACCTTGATTTTCTTTGATTAAACTATTTGCTCACAGGATTTTTAGATTACATCTGTCAGTCTTCAACATAGTCGATCCTGAGGACCTCAGTTTGCTTTTGAGTAGGTATCATTGTAGTGGGGATATTGCTGTTAGAAAAAGTGGTATTTGCCACTCCTTCTTTCAGAACCAGAAGGACTCTGCTAGGGAAAGGGAAAGGGGAATTCAATATTTCACTTTAGTGTGTCATGAAATATTGTGTTTGTAAACCCAATTTCATCAATAAAATTGCCTATCCTCGTGACTGCTTATCTCATCTGCTGACATTTGATCTGCAAGCGACTCACTGAGGTCATGGGGACTGACCTGCACCTGGCTGAGTGACCAGGTGCTCTTGGAAGGGGTCTTTCTTGTGGGTAACACTTCTGCTCTGGAATGTTAATTGCTCTGTGCAGGGCTAGACATTAGAATAGCCTGGGCTCTATCAGGTACCCAGATATCATACTGGGACCCTCAGGTTTGAACAGGAAGCAGATCAGGAGTTCTGAGATACCCTTTGGTTATTGTTGTCATAAGACCATCTGCTTATGGGTATTTCCTCCAAGTCTCTGTAGTTCCCTCTTCGTGGTCCTCTGGAAAATGAAGAACATTGTCCCTTCTCTCATCCTCCCGAGTGTATGTCCATGGGGAGGTCCTGATCACTTAACTCTTTTGTTCTCTCCATAGATCCCAAGTGCATTAGGTTGTAAACTGTAAACTGACAATGACAATGGTAACCATTGGTCTGAGAGATTTAACAACCTTTTCTCCATTAGCCTGGAAAGGAACTGAGTAATACGGGCAAGCCCCAGGTGGTCGCACATAGCACAGGTGCTCAGGGGCTGCGAGGTGAGTGGCACAGTGCATGTTTTCCTGTTTACATTAAAAGGTTGGGCTGCTGGAAACCTGAAGCTTGTCGAGTCTAAGCAGGTTTATACAGAACGACATGCAAAGAGCACCAGGCTACATCTTAGTGAAATGGGGTTGCCCAGCTGGAGCTTCATTTGTGGGCTTGTAAGTGAAGGGTACATGGCAGATGTTATGACTAAAATTTCATTTCCTGGTAGATGCTACCACAGTGATCACAGCTCCAGGTGGGGAGACTTATATTTGCTGGCAGAGTTAAATAGTGAGTAGTTCTGAGTTTAACATAGATTAAAAACAAAAAGAGCTGCCACTACCACATAATGCCTTCAGAGTCATTAAAGAAGCTGTCTTTCATGGTTCTGGAAAGAGGCCGTTATGTCTGTATCTTCTTTCCTTGTTTCAAGACACCAACCCTTCTTTCCCCCCTCTTTCTCATATATTATTTCATACATATTTTCAAGTTTTGGGTGCTGGGGATTAAGTTGTGTACAAAACACCAACATCCTTGATGTTTATGGACAGAAAACATTATAAAAAAGTAAGTATGGCCCTCCCTGGTGGCGCAGCGGGTTAAAGCACTGCACTGAGAAGCTAAAGCCACTTCCGCATGAGTTTGATTCCCGCCTGCCCCGGAGGTAACCACATGGTGCAGCAGACCTCTCCTGAACTGCCCGCTGCTCCCCTCAGCAGTGTACTTCGTCGATCTGCCTGTTCTGCTCCCCACTCTGTCTCTGGTGAAGCCTCTCACCGCCCCTGAGCCTCTGGCCTGTACCTCAGTTCTGTATGTACAAAGAAATAAATCTTTAAAAAAAAAAAAAAAAAGTAAGTATGCCAGGTTGTGATTCGCTGTTATGGTAAAGGAAGCAGAGGATGGAAGAAGTAGCTGACTAAGTCAGGGAAGGCCTCTCTGAAGAGGTGGGCTTTAAATCTACACCTGAAGGGAAAAGGGGGTGGATTCTCTTCAGGCGCAAGAGATGACAAGGGAGAGGAGTTCAGGTGGGAATTCTCTGGCCTCTAGAGGTCAGAAGGAAACTGGAGCAGTTGGGCTGCATTAGCTGGGCTATAGTGTGGGGAGGAGGGACAACAAGAAAAAGGTGGTTGGAAAGAAGATCAATTTTTGGAGGGTTTGATCTTATGTTTTTTTTTTTTTTAAAGATTTATTTATTTATGCATACAGAACTGGGGTACAAGCCAGAAGTGCAAGGGAGAGGCTTCACCAGAGACAGAGTGGGGAGCAGAACAGGCAGATTGACAAGATGCACTGCTGAGGGGAGCAGCAGGCTGGTCAGGAGAGGTCTGCTGTGCCATGTGGGTCACCTCCGGGCTGGGGATCAAACTCGCACTGAAGCAGCTGCTGTGTCCTAACCCATTGCGTCTCCAGGGAGGGCCTGATCTTTCTTATGCTTTACAATGTAGCCTCTGATTGTTGGTTGGGACTAAGGATGGAACTGAAGGGAAGACTGTTGCAATAATTTAAGTGGGCGATGAAGCAATTTAGCTCCTGTGATTTTGGTTGTCATGATAAAGGTAGTTTGTGGATATACTTCAGGGTCTGTTCATTAGATGTGGCCCATGAGCAGAAGGGAGGCAATCTTGCTGCTTTGTATTTAGCCTGAGCACCTGGTCAAGTAGGGTGACATTTATAGAGATGGGAAGAAATGCAAGGTTTGTCTGCTTTTAGACATGTTAAGTTGAGATGCCTAATGGACTTCCAAGTATAGCTGTTGAGTAGCAAGCTGGAAAAGGAGTCAGTAATTCAGGGGAGAGTTTGAGGTATTGATTTAGAGGCTGACAATAAAAAAATGAATATTTCAAGTCATGGGACTGAGAAAAAGTTACCCAGGCAGCGAGTGAGGATAGCAAAGTCTGAGGCTTTTGCCGTGGGTCATGCTGACATTTATAGGTGAAGGAAAAGAAGAAGAACCAGTAGAGGGACCTAGAAAGAGCTATTGATTGTGGTAGGAGAACTAACAGACACCAAAAGAAGATGTTCAAGAAGGAGGTGGTCCAAATGTGTTTCTAGAGTAAGGGAAACATGGAGAATTCTGTAATAAGTCTAGCAACTTGAGGTCATGAGTGATGAGGTCAAGAAAAAGTTTTCTTTAACAAAATTTGTGCACCTACTGCAGGTACCCATCACACCCACTCAGAGTGTAAGTGCTATGCCAGGGGCAGCCCCATGAAGCTGTGTTGGCCACATGGACGTGCTAACCTGGTCCATCCAAACAGACCAGGGAGGGTCCCAGAGCAGTGATGTCTGAGTCAGACCAAGCTGGATGATTCATCATCAAGAAGGGCCTGGTCGTTTTGGGTGTCCACTTTCACTTAAGGTAAATTGTTGGGGCTTTTGGTCACTGTTAGGCAGCAATTATAGGTTTGCTGATTGGTCAGTGTTACTTTTTTTTTGCTCTACACTGCTAAAGGCTAAAGTCCACTCTTTACCAAAAACCCTGGCATACAGAACTGGGGTTTACTAAAAACCCCTTTATCAAAAACCAGGCTTTGCAAACCTCCTGAAGTTCTGCTGTTTTTGCTTCTTTATACTTTTACACTTGACACTTTTTGAGTTAAACCTGAGTTAATTGTAATTCTCTTCTACACATCACTGCTCTAAGTGTGAATTCTGTGTCTTTATATCAGGGTGCTCTGTAGATTACATTTGCTTCACCTTACGTTTTTGTCCCTTCCATCCACCTAGTGAAAACAATTGGATACTCTTGTCAAACTTTTTAGCAACTGACTTGAAGATATTGGCTCCTTATTATAATTATAAATGAATTCTATTTATGGAGCACAAAGTGCCAGTTTGTTTGCAAGACCATTTTCCTACACTGCATTTTAGAAAGATCTTCTTCCAAATTTCTGTTTTGCTAAGTCAGGGGAAAGAAAGAGCTCAATTTGCAGGATGCCAAGTCTAGAAACATTCTTCTCACTTCCTTTCCATTCTTTATCACTTTTCCCTTCCCACTCAGACTATAGGACATTCACACGGGCCCCATGTCTAGACTTCATTTAGTACCATACCATTTATTCCCAACATCTCTCTCTCTCACTTGCTTACATCAAGTTACCCTCCTCTTGGTTACCTCAGGGCACCAAGAGTAGTTAGGTTTCTCAGAGTTAGTGGTCAACCCCACCTACTTTTAATTAGGTAAACTAGTTATGGCAAAAACAGGACTGAGAAGAGCTTACACTGAGAAATTGAATGCAGTGGTTGAGAGAAACCATATGGAAGGCCAACTCTAAAGAGCAAGAAGCAGTGTTATATTGTAGGAGGGGAAATAGGTAGGGATGCAGTGACTATTCTGGAGACACTTGCCCAAACAATGGTGGGGTGTTTGCAGTGGCCCCATTGGTTGTTCTGAGGATGTGTTAAGAGGTTGAGAGAAAGGCACTTTAATAAATTCATCTCTGGTAGAGTTTTATTAACTCATTATGGCTTAACTGTGTTAGCTGTTCTTGGATAGCCTCTGAAAAGAGAGACTAAAGAGGAAAAAGGACTTAGGAGGCAGTAGAGAGACAGCCAGGAGATAGGTAAACCCCTTAAGAGACCCAGGTTGGATGAGACACATTTATAGGTAAGAGGATGAGGAGAGCAATAGAATGAGTGTCTCTGCTGGGATGATGTTCTAACATCACAGAAGGCTGTGGCAGGTACTGGAGAGAGAGCCTGGAGGTCCTCATTTGTGCCTGCTCTTAGGAGATGTAATCATAGCTTCCAGGCTCCCTTCACTGTAGTCCAGCTGAGGATGTGAGTGAGTGGGCACATGGGCCAGAATGAGACCTCTGGGAAACCACTCAAGTGGGCTTAACTCTCTCATTCAATGGTGCCTCACCTCACAGGGAAATAACCATCCAATGAAACAACATGGCCAATCAAGTTATAAAATGTAGAATTTTCATCAATGTCAGGAGCTAATCTTCTACTGAACTATAAATGCTTGAAGGCAGGGACCTGTCTTGTTCCACACTGCATTGCATTCCCATCATGTGGTGCTGGCCTGGAGGCATAGGTGAACCTAAGACTTGCTAGTCAAGTTGGCAGCCTTGAGCGAGGAGCCCTGCACGTCTTGGCCAACTGACAATTGATGACACTTCATTGCCTCTCATCACTGATGGTTCCATGTTTTTACCACTTGAAGCGCCATTTTGGAAATTGCTCTCTCCCAGAGAATATATTAAGGTAGTTCTGTCTGTGGAAACTACCTCTCTCAAAGGCTCATTATTTAAATTGTTGCTCGTTATTAGGTGTTCTATTTCCCCTGGCAGCTATGACGTGCGATGACATTTTCAGGTTTCTCAAAGCACCTTGGGACCGACCCCGCTAAGTCAGGTTGTTCGCATTAACATGGCAGCAGCAGGGAACGGTGGCAGAAGTTGCTCATCTTAGCAAGTGGGCAGCGAGACAGGGTCAGACGTTCCCACCGTGGGCTCCATCCCACAAAGCCTGGTTTTCAGCACTGCCAGAAAGAAGAAAGGCAGAGGGAACCTGGTTATTGTCTGTGATGTGGTGAACCCTACCTGACAAGGCTGGACCAGCCTGGCTTCTTTGGGGTTAAAGTACCAGGAATAAGAGGTCACAGGCAAGGTGGGAAGGAGAGAAGCAGAGAAAATCTGTCTGTGGTTTTTTTAAAAAAAAAAGGAAAGAAAGAAAAGTTCCTGCTTTTCTTTCCTGTGTGAGAAAAACTATTTGAACTGGCACAAAATATATTTAAGAAGCATATTCTTAGAGTTACTTAGAAAAATACCCTGTATACTCTGGCAGCAGCAAAATGTATCCTTAATAGAATTCATATGGGGCCTCCAATGATCACGATGTTTGGAGAGGAGCCAGATAGTAAGTAATTTAAACATCACAGGAAATTAAATTTTAGAATTCAATTTTGCATAAAGTTTTCTGTAATGAAAATGTCACACATAAATTATGAAGTCTGATTATATTCTTTTTTGACTTTTTAATAAAATAATAGAGGTACTTGACAGTCAAGAACAAATGCATATTTTATGTGAATAGTGCTGCGTTCAACCAACGTCCTCTGGAAATAATGGAACAGATGTTAACACTGCTCTATCAGCTATCAGGTGCTCTGTTAAACAGCTCCAAACACAAGTATTTATTAAAAAATGCTAACGGGGTTGTCTTTTAGGGTTATCTAATTGTAGGCTTAAATGTAGATGGTTAATGTAATTAATTATACACATAGAATTATATAGTAGGGTTATAATTTATTATATGTATGCATATATAAATTATATAATATTCTGTTGTAAATTAATTTAATATGGGCACAGGGAATGACTTCTTGAAAATATTAAATAGTTCATAATGTGGTTATAAATCAAAACTAATCTGAATTTCCACTTAATTTTGAATTCTGAGATGGAGGATGCTTTAGCTCACTGTAGGGGACTTTGGGGTGCTGATTGTGTTTTAGATTAAATCCACAGCCTGTAATTATTTTTAATAATATTCCACTAAAAAACGCCCCAAATAAAGAGCGTAAGCACTCTTAATTTGTTTAAGGCCAAGCAGCATTTTTCTTCAAAGGGTAAAATATAATGAACGTTTATTTTGAATATTGACCTACTCCATCATAACTCCAGGGCCTTAAGCAGGTTAGGCTCACAAAAAAATCCTTGATGAGCGCCGACATCAGGCCCCTGCTCTCTGTTGGAGGAGAGAGTGTTGCTATTGGTTGCCTGTTCAGTACCCCCCCTTTGGATCCAGTTATGACTTTATCTATGGGCTTTGATTTGGGGGAGGAGTCTGCACATATTTTTAAATGTAAAAGAGCGCAAGAAAGCTATCTTAATTAGTCAGAGTCTCACAGACATGTGGTCCAGAGACCTTGGCCAGGGCTTCGTGTCTTTTTGGAACATAGTTAACTTCAGTCACAGTGAAAGAAAGATGAGGCCCTATGGACTCTCGAGGGAGTGTCGTTAGTCACAGCCATTTTTTTTTTAAATATTTATTTATTCATACAGAACTGGGTGCAGGCCAGAGATGCAGAGGGTCAAAGGATTCACCAGAGACAGAGTAGGGAGCAGAACAGGCAGATGGATGAAGTCCACTGCTGAGGGGAGCAGCGGGCAGTTCAGGAGAGGTCTGCTGCACCATGTGGATCTCCTCCGGGGCAGGCAGGGATTGAACTCATGCAGAAGTGGCTTAAGCTTCTAAGTGCTGTGCTTTAACCCGCTGAGCCACCAGGGAGGGCCCTAGTTACGGCCATTTTAAAGAGAATGACAACTAGGGTGGCTATCTTGGCCTAGTTTGCTTGGATCTTTGTTTTGGCATTGAAATTCACATCCTGGGAAGCTGCTTGTACCGAGAGAACTGAGGAAGTTAGTCACTGTAAGTATGACCACAAAAACTCAAAAGTCACACTTTAAAATGACATAGATACAAAAACTCTCACAATGGGGGCATGGAAAGGCAGAGGTACCCCCTCAAGAACTGGCTTTCTGCCCAATGATTGTCACCATGTGTCAGAGGACTGACCCTCACCTTTTAAAGTTAAGTCTGAAGATTTTATAGGTTGGAACTTGGAAGACTGGGCTCTGGGGACAGATGAAGCAAGAGGCCGCTTTGGTAGCTGATGGAAAGGGAGCTCCTGCTGTTTTGTAGACTTTCTGTGAGTAAGTGATGAGTTTTTGTTGAGCTAAATCATAGAGATTTGGGGGAATTGGTCTATTGTGACAATTTGTACCAATATAAAAATTGTTGTCTTAAAGTGGGGTTACTCAATTAGTGAACCCTGAACTGCAGAGCATTGCCTTTGTCATCAGGGAGGATGTGAGGAAACATACTGGAGTCTGGAAATGATGCTCCCATTATGTTGTGGCCAAAGATGTAAGTGAACTATTGCTTTTAATAACCAGGCATGCAGATCCCTTCCTGATGAACTTGTAGCACCATGAGAAGAGAATGAAAAACAGGACTTCAGTGCTATGTGATGTTATTAGCTGTGTTTGGCAAGACAGTATGAAAGAGATGAGCTAAGGAGAAAAGCAGTCAGTTTATAAAGAAGAAAAGAAAAGACACAGAGAGAGTTCATATTTGGGGGCCTAGGAACCTGGACGACTTGATCATTCTTAGAACCCGAACAATAAAAGATGGTGTTTAAAAAGAACTTTGAGGGGAAAATGCCTTTTAGTAGATTAATAAGTCTCAAGGCAAACATCACTCAAGAGGTGGCCTTCTCCTTCCCACCAAATGGCCTAATTTCGGCAGCCACCTTGAAGAAGTGGAGGTGAGGAAGCCCAGCAATAAAATAGATCCGCCAACCACATGCTGAAAAGTCCTTGGAGTGTGGCTGTTGTCCAACGAGGTGAGAAACAATTTTTTTTTTTAGGGAACTGCATCACTAAAGCAACCATAAAACCATAAAAAGGGATATGAATATTCAGAACTTAAAATGACTCTGGGGCCTCCATGAGTCCAATAGCAGGAAGCAAGGAAAGAGGCTGAGTAGCACCCCAGGAGTCCAAATTCCTCAAAACTCATTTCAGATGTGGCCAAAAATTAAGGGAATAAAGAATGTCCTAGAAGATGAATCTCAGAACATGGGGAGCAACAAAATGTTGGCCCTCCTCTGAGAGTGGAGATAGCTTTACCAAGCCGCCCACTCCAGGGTTGGGGGGGCTGCCTGGCTGGCTCCATGGTGGCAGCAAGCTCCCTGACGCTGTGATCTACCCCACACCCCCATGCTTCCCTTTCCAGGTGGAAGTATTTATACATACCTTGGTGAGAAGTGTGTACGCATATGCATGTCTGTGGAGAGGGAGTGGATACCTTGTCTTTTTAGATCAGTACTTCAGGCAGGAAACACCACACTCAAGTCAATCTGCTGGAAACAGCTGGACATCACCCAGAAAGATGAACTTTAAGCTGGATGTAGTGGTTGAATGGAACTTTGGCTTGTCTCCCTGGCGGAGGAGGTAAGTGCATTCTGTGTGGGAAGAAGGAAACAAAGACATATTGGTGAGGAGATGGATGGATTGTGGTGAGGCAGTGAAGGGTGGTCACATACCCTGTGTACCTGCTTGTCTCGCCCAGGCTCTCTGCAGTTAAATTGGCATCTGCTTACTTAGGAGGGGTCTGGTGCTGCAGGCCCCATTTGCACACTTTTCACATGATTTCTTGATTTTTTTTTTTTTTTTGAGAACTATTTCCCAGCTTGTCTCCACATTCAAGTACGTGTTCTGTTGAATTTACATCACTCCTGTGCACTATCAATAGATACTACTAGGTTCTCTGGTGATCATGTTGCCCACCATTTAGAGACTAAAATTTAGTTTCTAGATATCTAACCAAGACAGACTTCCCTCCAAGTCTACCTGCCCTGGCAACTGGAAACTGAATCTCATTTTTACATCCTTACCATTTTGGGGTAAGCAAAATGGTAGCATTTCAACTAGAAATCCTGCATGAAAAAGTGAGGTTTCATTTCTTCCAGCACACTGTCTATTCAAAGTACTCACAATATTTGTCAGGAGGAAAACTTGGTCTCCGTGAGATTTGTAGAGAACGTGATTGGCTATAATTACAAGTTTCGGTTTTGAACCACTTCTCCAAAGTGTTACCCTAAGGATTTCAGAAATTCTATTTCTTGGCTTAGAAAGAAGATGACTCATTCAACCAGAATCTTTCCTTGAGTAAAAAAAGTCACAGGAGACACTGTTGCTGATGTAGTGGCCGAAAGGAAGACCCTTATCCAAATAATTGCTTCCCGACCTCAGGGCCAGCTGCTCTGATTCGGCTGAGTCTCCGGTTGTCAGGAATACCAGAGCATTGCTAATGCAATTGGCCTTATCTATGATGCACATTCCTTTCCTCTAAACTGCCTTCCAAGACACATGTAAATTGTCTCTATTTATGGATCATAGCAGACAGGACTGGTGGTTTCTCTTCTACTGATCTGCCTAATTCCTTTGAGCTACCTTCTTCACTCTTGTCTGGCTGCTAAGAGGAACCAGGGTTGGTGGCTCTGGCTCCCAAGGACAGCATGGGAGGAGTGGCAGCCAGAGCAGGCCTGAGGACCAGCACTGATGTCTGCAGATGGACACAGGGGTGAATGTTCTTGCTGGCCTGTGACTGAGATTTCTCCATGTGACTGGGAGGTCAGGGGCTTCCTTACTGGGGTTGAGTGTACCCCGACTGTGTGCACATGATGCTGCCCCAGGATGATGAGACTTAGGACTTCTGGTGGTAATAGAAGGGACAGGCTTTGGGTCTAGATTCCTTAGATTCTCCAGGCATGGCTTGCATCTTTTCACTCTTATCATGTGGATGCAAGAAATCATTATGGGAGATTTGTATCCTCTGCATGAGTGTTCAATACTTGTTTCCTTCAGTTTCTGGTGAGAGTTGCATCATAAAACATTGATAAAGTGACCTCCTATAAAAATAGCTTCCACGAACCATCAGTATCTTTGTCTGCTGGGTTCTGAAGTGGCAAACATCTGATAATAAAATGCAAACATGAAGGAAATTGATTGTAGGAGGAAATGGGACATTTTGCAGAAGGGGCAAGGTTTCAGAAATGGATAAAAGTGATGCTAAATTAACTACTTTAGTCACACACAGAATAATTGAAAATGAAGATCTTAAGGTTTAACAATTAAAAGTCAAGAGGATGACCTCATTGTAGTGGATTCAACAGAGAATCCTTGAAATCGCATTTTTATTTCCCTTGGGAAAAATTTTGAAACTCTTTGGTCTATTTATGAAAATGGTCTTTCCTGGGATCTTCTGGACATCTGTAAAGTGAAATCTGCTATGATTTTGCTATTCATTTGATTGGAAAAATTACTATCAGCTGAAAAACAGTGTCTGAGTGTTTAAGAAATTCACTGTTTACTTATTTCATATTTATATTCACTAAAGTGGAGTCTATACCATCCTTTCGTCTCCCCTACAAGGCTGTGAGGTTCAAAGGGTGCCATAGCCTTGTTGGGAAATAGTTTCTAGACTGTTAGTGGGACTGTCATGGATGAATCCTCTTAGGAATGGCCGTGGGCTGCTGCATCTATACACCTAAACTGTGTGGGCAAGTGTGGGTTTGGATATCATTATTATTATGCAGTGTGGCTTTCCCGATAGTCTTTGATTATTGTGAGGCAAATTCCCTGCTCTAGTTCTTTGACTCTCACAGTGGAGACCTCCAATCCCATTATGTCTTCCCGACTTGTTTCCAATAGACTCACACAGGCCGTCCCAGACAAGCAACTCAGTGTCACCCCGTGACCTTGGGGCACAGCCTGCCCAAAGGGAAAGGAAGACCACCCAGTAACTGAGACTCCAGATTGCAGAGCTCTGTGAGGGCCCCCTCTCTCTTACCACCCCCAACTTGTAGCAAACTAAAAAAGACCTCTCAATTCACCTTTGTGATAATACCTCTTGATCCATTTCCACCCCTCTCTTCTTTGTTATTGCCCTATTTCAGGTGCTTGTTAGTTTTTACCCAGATCAATCCCTTTTACCCCTGGGGGTGCCACCAGCTGGCCTTCTTAGAAACTATAAGGCTCTTTAGTGGTGGGGCAGGCCCTGATCCAGCAGACAGCTGCAGAAGGAGCAGGACTAGCATCAGAATTCTGTGTGGGTCTGGATTTCAGAATCCACTGCACTTTGACTGACTTCTGCTTTCTGAGGCCTCTTGGCTGTGTCAAGGAGTGACTTGGTGGCATGAGTTAGGGGCTTTCATTATCCTCTAATTTCTATCAGAACCCATAGACTCTCCCCCTAAAGCTATGATCCCACTTTACTATGCAAACATAATGTTAAGCCTCTAACATCATTCTGGTGAGATTGCTGTTCCAGGGCTCCCGCTAATGTGGGAATCCCAAAACGGGGGCCGCCAAGCCCGCAAGCAAACTGCCAAATTTTTTTTCATGCTTGATTTTACCTATGTGCTTGCTGGATACAGTCCTGTTAACTGGTCTTTTTCTCCTGTCCTAAGTCTTGGTTTCATTTATCGCTCACATGCCTCATTTCTTCAGTACGTCTGACTTTTCCCAATTCCAGGTTGCCCCAATTTACCTCCAATGAAGAGGTCTGGGTTTGCCATGGAAATGATAAGTTTTGGTCATAAATAATTATTTAAAACCATTCTGATTATTTTATATTAAGACCAAGTAAACACACAAATTATACATGCATAATTTCTAACTAATGTTCACAAAACAATGCCTACTACAGCACATAAGATATACTGATATTTTCTGTTTCAGTAAAAAAAAAAAATCTGTCACTATTCCTACTAACTTCTCACAGTCAATTGAAGGAATTCAATTTGCTGCTTGGAAATGCCATTCGAAGGAAAGTTTAGTGGGAAAAGTGATACTGAAATGGGTACGGGTCTATTTATAAAAATAACTCTGGTTTTGTCAAAATTGCAATAACTTCTGAGTAACTATCTTCTTCTACCTGGATAAATTGGGAAGGAGGATCCCAAGGTATCCTTTCCGGATGCATGGTCTAAAGTAAAATAATTTTAAGAAGTCCTTATTTTTCAATCAAAGGGTTTAGACCACATGCATCAGGCATGCTGTCTCTGTTATCTGAAATCAGGGATTAAGAAATGCAGTATATTTTTCTGTCGTAGTATTGCCATCTCTGAGATCAATTCTCCCAGTAGTGTCAGTTTTATTGAATCTAAGATAGGAGTGCAATTCTATTAGGTTAGAAGAATTAGAAGAAGCAAGAAAGCTTTGCTGTCCACCTGAGAGGGGATTTTCATTGAAGTCTGACAGTGCTAACTGAAAGAGGAGGATCCAGGAGAGCCCTGCTTACAAAGAACCTGTATCCCAGGGTCCTCAGCATGGAACTGTGGAATTGCCTAGAAAGATTTTATATTGATTTATTTAAACAAATTTTGCTATGTAAAAGTAGACAGAGAAAAATACAATGTACCCCATGTTTTCCATCACTCAACTTCAATGGACTTATTTGCTTCTCTGTGCCTTACCTTCTGCCTATTCCTGCTTGTAATTTTGATGTAAATTCTAGACATAGCAGCACTTCACCTATAAGTGCTTCATTTTGTATTTTTTTAAAGATGTATTTATTTATGCATATAGAACTTGGGTACAGGCCAGAGGCGCAGAGGTGGTGAGAGGATTCACCAGAGACAGAGTGGGGGAGCAGAATAGGCTGACTGATGAAGTACACTGCTGAGGGGAGCAGCGGGCGGGCCAGGAGAGGTCTGCCACATCATGTGGTCACCTCCGGGGAGGGGAGTAAACTCATGCTGAAGTGGCTTTAGCTTCTTAGTGCTGTGCTTTAACTTGCTGCGCCACCAGGGAGGGTCCTACAAGTGCTTCATTTTGTATTTTTAAAAGACAAAGACTCTACTTTTTAAAGAAAATGATTTTACCACCACCACATAGGTAGCTGTGTGGACCCAAGATCAATTAAATCAGAATACCTGGAGAATGGGACTAGCTTCACAAAGATCCCAGGTGATTATGATATTGTTATCATTTTTTGGTTTGGAGGCAGAAATTGACTTGTTAGGGGTAAGGAGTTAGCTGGGAGCTGTCCATAATAGGGAAGACCTCCAGCAAATGCCTCTGTTAGGGTGAGGCTCACTTATGCTCATCTCTGTGACTATTTCTACCCATAGGAAAACATTCCAATTCAATGCACACTTCTCTGTAGGTAACTACACCACCAATGTCTCCCAGGCCTGACCTAGTGTGAGAACTCCCATCAGATCTCCCACTTCCTTTCAGTCATTTGTATGAGTATTCCTAACATCACCTAAGCCTTAATATGTTTAAAACGGACTTTCTCTGTTCCCAAATCCAGTGCTCTCTCTGGATGGTTCCATATCTGTCATCATGATGGTTATCTTTTTGGTTTTTCCTTGTAGCTCATATAGCGACTAGAGCTTAAATCTGTCAAGTTTCCACATTGATGCAGCTCACATCTTTTCCATTCCTTTTGTTCATACACTTCCTTCTGTCCTTCAGTTCCCTGTTCTTATATACGTGCTAGGCTACATAATTGCAATGACTTCCTAATTAGTTCTTTCCCTTTCTCCTCTTCCAATGAATCCACACATATCCTAAGGAATTCATTCACCTGGCATGATAGACCCTGAATAAATCACTCACTTTAGTAAATTTTTTTTAAGATTTATTTATTTATGCATACAGAACTGGGGTGCAGGCCAGAGATGCAGAGGGTGAGAGGATTCACCAGGAACAGAGTGGGGTGTAGAACAGGCAGATCGATGAAGTACACTGCTGAGGGGAATAGCGGGTGGGTCAGGAGAGGTCTGCCACTCCATGTGGATCTCCTCCGGGGCAGGCGGGAATCGAACTCATGCGGAAGTGGCTTAAGTTTCTTAGTGCTGTGCTTTAACCTGCCGCACCACCAGGGAGGGCCCCACTTTAGTAAATTTTAAAGTCTTTTGCTTCATGTCTCCTACAAGCCCCTCTGTTCTAGCTGGATTGTGCACTTTTCCTGAACCTGACATATACATTCCCACCTCCTCATTTTGCCCTTAGTTTTCTCTCTTCCCGTTCATCTAGATCTTATCTTCTAGATCTTATCTTATTCTATTCGAAATAGGATATTTTATTCTATTATATTCTTCAAAAATCCCTTCATGACTCACAATGACATCTTTGTCTCTTTTTCTCCTGCAGCACTTATCATAGGCAAATTTTTATTGTTTATTGTCATTTCTTATACATATATATATACTTGTAAATATATATATATATATACACACACATATATTGATTTACCCAATTTCTGCTCTAAGAGGGTGAAAGCCTTGTTTTTGTACAGCTATGTTCCCACCATATCAGCCAACAACATATCGGACATGGGAGATAATATAACAGATGCTCGATATATATTGATTGATCAATTTGGATTTACTCTCTCTCTAGAGTATAGCACTGTGTCTACAGACTCATCATTAGCAGGGGATCTGAAGCTAATAAGTAAGAATACGTCACATGGCACTTAACTTCAATAGTAGCTGGATTGATTTCCCTTTTGTTGTTCTCCACTGATGATGATCATTTCAACATTTGACAATTGTTTTATAATCTTTTATAGACACTACAAGCAGAGTTGGAGAATGGCCTCACAAATTGAACACAAAGGACTTCCTTCCTTCTCTCAAATGTGGCAATGGTGCCACAGCCCCAAATTCTATTTCAGTTCTGCAAATAGGACCTTGGCTAAGATACTGCCTGAACCCGATGTCTTCTTCCATGAAAATAAAGGGTTAAGACCAGTCTGCACATTCTCTAAAGTTTCCAGCTAGATGTTGTAACAGTTGGTGCCACTTTCTGTTTCCTTAGTGCTTTTCTTTGGGTAGAGAATATGGAGATACCACTTATGGCTACTTTAGGCTTCAAAGGCAGTGGGTGAAAATGAACAAACTGCTACAAAAGTCCTTTGCTTGCACTTCAGGTGAAGAACTGAGACTGGCTCTCATTTAGAGAATTAAAGTGTTTAATCACA
This sequence comes from Condylura cristata, assembly GCF_000260355.1. Classification (NCBI taxonomy): domain Eukaryota; kingdom Metazoa; phylum Chordata; class Mammalia; order Eulipotyphla; family Talpidae; genus Condylura; species Condylura cristata. The sequence goes on from NW_004567115.1 coordinate 30,318,528, forward strand.
AGAGAGTCATGAAGACACAGGCACATTGAAAGCTCAGGTGACCTAGGACCATTTGAGAGAAAAGCATACCCAAAAGCTGCTCTGTCCTCCTGGGTCCATTTGCTTCAAATGAAGTAACAGTGGCCTTCACAATAATATTTTTTTCATTCTTTCTGATGTGTGTGAATTTGCTCAAGTTAAGTGACTATGTGTGCTGAGCTACTATGTACAGATCAGAACATGTCTCTGAAGAATGGGGGTGGGGAAACTAAAATGTCCTATAGACAAGACTCAGGGTCTTGAAAACTCAATGCTAAGGGGAGCATCCTTCTTGTCCCCCCACCTCCCCTTCTACATCTTTTGGAAAGCAGCCAAACCTCTCTATGATCCCTTCCCAAAGCCAAAGAAATGCCAATTCAGCATTAAGAATCATCAGGAAGTGATTGAGAAGCTGGCACAATCCCAAATCTCATGTTTAGGACTCAATAGTGCGAGGGAGGTCTCTATTTCTCACAGAGAGATGTCAAGACACTGTAGCCCTCATGTAGCAAACACTGGAAAAGAACGGATGTGTGGCTCTGGATGTAGCTCCTGGATTAACTTAATGTAGTTATCTTTGTTCAGTGTTTGTTACAGGAGATGCCTTCCTGAGTATCTCCTCTGAACTTCTTCAGACAAGAAAATCCTCCAAGTCTCCAGTTTTCTCTACAATCTTTTCTCACATCTCACATTCCAAGCAAATGAATCTACTTATGAGGAGAGGGCATAATTGTATAGAAAAATTAAATCAAAAGCTTTTGTGTGTGTGTACTGGGAGGGGGGCGGGAATGGAATTTTACAAAATCAACCTATCGCTAGATAATGCTAGAAACTACTGTTACTTAAGATTATGGAGCTTGTTTTAGGAATCATGGAAAATGTAGACTAAATGGGGGTGAGGGGTAATGGGGGGAGTTGTTACCAGAGAGTATTCCCTTGTCTCTTTCAGAACCCAAATTATGTCCCTTGGCTCATATAGGTTGTTCATTAGGTAGGTGCTGGGGAGAGGAGTCTGATCAGGTGCACATATCAGAGATGTCTAGAGTCTGGTGTTTGTCATTTTCATTTTCTTTCCGAGAAAGAGGGTCTCACCCTCCACTATTCCATCACCTTCCAGCTGTTACTCATAATTATCTCACTTCTCCAAAGTATTATCCAAGAATAGTTTCAGGTATTTTATCTCCAATTCAATAATTCAAATTTCAAAGGATTAACTTTCAAATAAAGAATTTTTTCAGGTGTTAGGTGTTGACCATCCATCCTCACAGGAAGACCTCTGTTGGGCTACATGCTCTCCTTGCTAGTACTCATAAATAATTGTTAGAAAGGTGCTTCTTTGCTACAATCACAAATTTCTTGAGGATAAGGACAGTCTCTGTTACAGATAGTTTCACTTTTTCAAGTTGGTGTCTCTTCATTATTATGAAAGATGATAATCAAGTCTTATTTTTGCTAACTGAAAAAAATCTGAGGAGCAATTCTGCTTCTAGAAGTCAAAGAAAGGGTTTTTTAGCAGCTGTTTTAGAAGCAGCAATACCCCAAAAGCATGAGTGGAACCACTTCACATACATTTTCTCATAGTAGTCCTGCTTTTCATTGCAGGTCAGTGTGAGCTTAGGTTTTTATGTGTTATTTGGTATATTTTAGTACTTTATCTTTTTGCATCAGAGAATTCTCATTTTTTCCCCATATATGTGATTAGTAATTATTACTTCACTTTTGGTATGTGAGCTATGGAAGTTTCTACAGGGACTTTTAATTTTGGAGAGAGAGAGTGTGTGTGTGTGTGGGGGGGGGTACCTGCATATTCCCAGAACACAGCACAGTGCACGGTTCATACAATGTGCTCAAAGAGGCAAATCAAGGAAGGTTTTAGAGTCAAGGGAATGTGGCCATTCATATTCATTTAATGCTCCCTGACATAACAGATGAGAGGACTGAAGACTGGAACAGGTAAGGGGAACTGACTTTTCTTGGCATCCACACACTATCCCAAGTATGTGTGTTTTCATATACATCATTTCATACTCCTAATATACCTTTAGGAGTTAAGTATTTTATCTCCCTGGTACTGATAAGGAGACCCTGCCCCTTGGAAGTAAATTATCTAAGGTCATGGCGTTCCCCAGGACACATCTGGACTTTGAACCCAGACCTCTCTAATTCTGAAGCACAGGCTCACCTGGGTTCATCCAGCTGTCTCCAGGGAAATGCTTCCTTGGAGCAAGATTGCAGAGTTGTAAGAGGCAGAGCCAGCATTAAACTTGACATCGCCTGACTCCAATCCAGTTTGGAGACACTGATTGGTGGTAAATGAAATAACCCCTCAGGAGTCCATCCAAACACCACCTGTCTGGATGCTAATAGTACATCAGCACAATAGCTGCCAGACAAGGATTTATTTCATGGTCCTTCTTTTCTGCTATCTTGAGAATGGGCCTGCATTTCCTATCACCCGAGTTATCTGTGTAGGTGCCTTTCCTGTTGTCTTGTAAGCCTTCATTTGTTCTTTGGTGTCTCTTGCCATGTTGGCAGCTGTTCTCAAAGGATGACTTTGCTGATGAAGAACCTTTGAAAAATCTTTAACCTAAGCTGAGGGTAGTTTCCAAAAGATGATAGACTTTATAGTTTTAATTTGATACATGTTCCATATAAATTGTTTTGACTTCTTAAGGGGTTAATAGTATAGTGATGTTACTGATGGAGGATAAGAATAGAAAAACTGGAGAGGAAGCACCACAAGACCAGAAACCTGGCTCACACCAATGCCAAGAGCTAGAGGTGGAGGGTTGACAGGAATAATAGTCATTAACCCAGCTGTAGGAACTTAGGTGTCAAAGCCTAGACCACAAAGCACAAGACCCAAGCAGGTACAAGCTGCAGCAGGGGGTGTCAGGAGCTCAGACCTGAAGGTGGAGATACAGTGATTGAGGGCCATGGTGAAAATCTGACCCCTTTCAAATTCTACATAGTTACTCAAAGTCAACAACAAACAAACCACTCCATGAAGGAGTGAGCCCTTCCAAGAAGAAGACATCTACATCAGCGCAGTCTCTGCTCTGGCCCAGGCCACAGTCCTGCCCACCTGTGCCTATGCTTCTTTCCACCCACTTTCTCCCTCTGCGGGACAGCTGTCTTCTACCTGCCCAAGACCTGTACCTGCAGCGGCTTCTCTTCACTGACCTCCCTTAGTAGAGGCCTCTTTCTTCAAGGTCGCCTGCCTGCGACATCTCTCTTAGAAAACCTGTCCTATTCTGTCTCCTTTGTCTCTGCACATGTCCTTTATATTTCTCTCCCTTTTCATAATAAACCTGCTCTTTTGGATATAACAAATGTCTTTCTGTCATGGAGAAACTTGCCTGGGAAACTCACCACTTACTGTGTACTGCTGAAAGGGGAGCTCTGGTGAAACCTTTCCCAGAGTGAACACAAGGGCCTCACTCAAGCCCAACAAATCCAAAACAACATCATTGCCACTTAGTTGGTGGCCACTGTTTAGTTGATGGGCCCCACTGCTCACAGAATAAAGCCCGGGCCTCAGTAGGACACAATCCTTGCTCAGTCTCAACCCTGCGATTCTGGCTTTAATACTCTCTTGCTCTCTGCATGGATCCTTTGATTTATCCATAAGAACTTCCTGAATTTTCCATGTTCTTCCCATACAGCTTTCCTCCTCTGGCGGGCAAATTCCACCTCATTTTTCAAAACCTAACTCAGATTCATCACTTCTGTAGAGCTGTTCTCAACTCCTGCAGGGCAACATCATGACCTCAGACCCTATATTTATAGAGCACTTTGCAGGAATCTCTCTGACAAGGGAAGCAGCAGGATACCATGCTCAGGAACGGCTGTTTTACATTCAAGTCCTGTTCTGCCTCTTTTCAGCTCTATGGCCTTGATGGAGTTAACTTCTTAAACTTCCATTTCCTTGTTAAAAAACAAACAAAAACAGATAATAATAATAGTGCTACCTGATGGGGTCACTGTAGTGTTTCTGTTGATGATATACATAAAATGTTCAATTCAATGCCTTGCACAGAGTAGGTGCTCATTAAACCACACAGTGTGATCTAGTTTATCTGTCCATTTCTTCTCACTGATCCGCTACCAGACAGTGAACATCTAGAGACCCTGGAGTTGAGTCTTCTTTTTTGGGTCCTTTGAATGAGGCAAGAGACAAGGGAATAGCCCTGAGGGTTAGAATAGAATAGAAAAAGCCTCCATGGAGATTTAAGGGAGGCTCCAGAGATAAGGGCAGCAAATTCCAAAGAAGACTAATCAAACACCCCAGGACTAGGGGCAATAGGACATTCTGGAAGGAGGACAATAAAGAAAAAGAACTCTTAAAATAAGAGCTGGGGCACAGAGTCTTACAGAGATATTAAGACCATGAGTGAGACCTTTGAGAACTAACCAATCAGAGAGACTGGTAGATCTCTAGAGTAATTAGGGGGGAAAAGCACATATTCCCTGAGGCATGACTCTGCTCCCTTATGCCTCCCTGACCTGGCTCCACTGACCTGGAGCCCACTTTATTTCTGTTTCCTTTCTCCTTAATACACTTATCTTTCTTTAAAAAAAAAAAAAAAAGAAGAAGAAGAAGCCTTTTCTCTCTTGCTTGCCTGAGCAGAATCTGTGAAGTTCCTGTTTCATGAGACCCCAAACCATGGTGGTCTAGTAGCTGGGGAGTCAGCACCCCCCAGCAGCCTGGGAGCCATTTCTGGCTGGGAGACTACACCTGAAAACTTGATATTTGAGTATCACTAGTACATCACAGCAAGTTCTGTTACATGGATGCGTGGGCACCCAGTGCAATTGAATAGAACCTCTTGTCAGAATTTTCCCCACACAAGACAGGAAATGCTCTACAGTTACTGTCTTGAAATTCTTTATTGACTTTTGTATTTGCCTTTGGGTTTAGAGGATACAGTATGAGGAGGCTATGGTGCATGTGTCAGGGGGCTTGGAGCCTGTTCGAGATGGGTGCTCAATCCTGCTCCCTGTCCCCACCCTAACTTCCCCTTCCACCTGCCCAAGATTGCTGCTGCCTTTCCCCCAAGGTGGGGTAAGGATCAGGTAACATTACTGAGATGGGACCGTGCTCACTTTTCACTGTCTCTTGAGCCCCCAGCAGGGCCCTGGTGAGGGGAGTGGGGTGTGGGGTGTGTACCGCATGACCTCTCAGGAGGCAAGGTAGCTGTTGTTGGTTTTGGAGAGGTATTGGTCAGAGAACAATCCTTGGGTTACTTCAGCCAAAAATTTTACCAGTTCCCATTTCAGCAGCACAAGATGAGTTTCTCCATGAGGCAGAGACATTTGGTTATATCCAAAGGTGGGCTTCTTATATAAAAAAGGAAAGGAGAAGAAGATGCTCTCCAGACCCAAGTGCGCGGGAGGAGCAGCAGTTCCTGAAAAGGACAAGTTTGTTAAGAGATGCCTGCGTAGACAGAGGCCGGCATTCTTGGAGGAGTGTGGCCTCTTTTCTCGCAGAAATCATATGAATGGAATTGTCTTCTTTGGGGAGAGGGGTTCATTCCTTTGTGCAATTACCTATTAAATGAATTATGTCCAGGGCGTGACTAGGTTGGTTTATAAGGAAAGGTGATTCTTGACAGTGGACCTCAGTCTCCATGTCCCCACTCTGGAGGCTGAGCCCCCAGATCTGCTGTCAGACTCTGTCAGTAGCCCCCTCTCCTTCCCCAGTCTGTCAGCTCCTGTGCCCTAGGTAAAGTCCACTAGGGCCACCTAGACTTTACTGTGTCTCCCAAGCAAAGGTGCAATCACTCGTGAATTCCACAGTCCCCTGTGGACTAGAGTGATCCATGGGGAGGGGAGATTGACTTCTTCATCCTGAGTGAGTGAGGCTTCTGGTTTCCACATTGCTCTGGGCCTGTGAACTGTGTACACAGCTCTTCTTGTAAAGCTCCACAAAAGTGCCCATTGAAGGACTGATGGCAACTTCTCAGACAACTGGGAACTGGAAGGGAACGTGCCTTCTCACAGTCCAAAGCAGCGTGAACTATACTTTCCAAGTTGAAACACATAGTTCACTTTCCTTTCTTACTTCAGCTTCTCTTGTTTTCTCCCTCCACTCAGATCTATTCCAAGATCTAAAAATACCTTGTTTTCCTTTTGCCAGGCTACAACAAATCTTTACATTTGGGAGATGGAGAAAGAGGGATAAAAACTCATTGGTGTTTCTTATCAAGAGTATAATAACTCTGCCCAGACATGTTAAGTGCTTGCTTTTTAATAGTCACTATTTATAATGAAAAAGCAATGGTGGGAAATTCTCAAAGCTTTCAGCATAGTCTTTGCAGAGAACTTCTCCTGGGGAGGAGGAGAGAGGGACTCTCTGGCCAAGGATCTTTACAGATCTTTTACCGGGCTGCTAGCAGCCTCTTATTGTCCTCTGTCTTCCCCAAACACCCATCATTATCCTGATTCCTAATTAGCATGCCAGGAAAGTTCACTTTAGCTCCCTGTTATTCCTTCCCCTATGTTACATGACTGAAAAAAGGAGGATCACAGGGAACTTGACTATATAATACCAACAAACATTCACTGGGACCCAATGCACTGATTCTTCCTTTGCTAATAACTTGGTTCTGGAAAAGGAAGGCTTAGGGTGGGAAGGAAGAGAGGCCAGACATCAATCTGATATCATCTCCTGCGTATGCAGACTAAACTATGATTTATGGCGAAACACTAATTAAAATGAAATCATTGAAAAATATTTGGGAGCCCAGTGGAATTCTTGATAACAGTGTGATCTACAGCAGACAATTAGAAGCATACATCAAGTCATCCAACTTTCCTGTTAAGGGAAAGACAGGGAAAAAAGGCCAAGATGAGGAAGAAATAGACCATGGCAGAGGCTGTTTGCAAGATCCTGCATGAACTTTCACATCCGACAGCCTTTCAATAACGCTGAGTAAGCCTGCAGTTCCAGCTCAAAGGTTTTCCAGCTGGTTTTCAACCTTGTTCCCTTGGTCTTTGCCAGACCAAGCCCCTGCTGTCACCTGCTCCCCAAGTTCTGGCTTTTTTTCCTTCTTCTGTCCTACTCCCAGTGCTTCTCCTCTCCCGCTCCTTTTTAAAAACTAGAGACAATGTGTGACATGCTAAACGTACCTCCAGGCACAGCAGCATTTCATATGCTGCACATTTTTACATTAATTTATCAAAACGCAAACAGCAAAACTGCACTGCTAATCTAAAGGAGCTATTGTGCCACGCACGCACATTCACACACACACACAAGCACCTGGTGAAAATATACAAAACGAGGGTTGGCATTCAAACTGCTTTGAAAATAAAGTGGGATTTGTTTGCAAGGATTTAAATTGGTAAATGATTTGAATTTCTCCACCCCTAGGTGAATGATTTAGATGGCCTTGACCCCAGTCTGACTGCAGGGATTAATGTGGGATAATGATTGCTGAGGCTATCATTGCAGCCGGCATCATTAATTATCCTTATTGATTGTAGCTTTCAAAGATAAAGCATTATGCTGACTGGAAAATACCCTCTTCCTGCAAGGTCAAGGCTAAAATAGGGAAGCTAAATAATTGCATTAACAAACAAAGAAATAAAAATAACCTCTCAGAGCATTGTGTAATTAAGATCCAATTACAACGTTTGTTCTTGTTTGCAAAATGACAGAGTTCTTCTTGTCAAGTCATTTTCCCGAAAATTGCTTCAGTACATGATAATTGCATTATAGTAGGTAACCAGAAAGGAGCATTAAGAGGGGGATCAGTTTCCTTGGATAGCTGCCACGGCTCTTGCTGTCTGACTCACCTAGGAAAGTGTGAGAGGCCCTAGGGACTTGTCTAAAAATACTAATGATATGTTAAATGAAGGGGGCTAGATGGAGGAAGTAATAATTGGGCCTCAAATCCTATTATATTTCTTTTGGATAGTGTAATGGAGCTAAGAGATATCCCAAGTATGTTATCGAAGACATTCATTGCTGTGAAAATCTTGGCTCTAAAGCCCTATTTGGTTGTAAATTTCTCTGGTGAAAGAGATCAGTGTTACAGTTTCTCTGCTATTGATCAGATTTTGGACTTAAAAGAAGATGCTTTAAAGTGTTAAACCTAAAGCTGGTGTGATTTTCTCTGTGGAAATATTTCAAACCAGAACTTAGGTTTTTCTTCTGCTCCCTATTCTGGAGCAGTACGTATGATGTCGGATGCTGGAGAGGCAGATATCTCCTCTTCAGAGATGGTGGGGCAGTGACCTGTGTGAGACATTTGATCTTCTGGGGACTAAGTTCCATCATCTGAAATAGTGGGGATCATTGTTATAATTCTGTCTTAGTTGAAGTGGACTAAGAGCCAAGGACATCACAGCAACAACAATCTTATGTAAATTGTTTGTTTTACATATAGTGGGATCTGTGAATTGAAGAGTTTGTCAAAACAGAGGATGATGCTTTTATGCATCCCTCATTGGATCAAACAAATAAAAGTAAAGAGATCACCACCACTCATTATTGACAGACAATTGGTAGGACAAAGTGTTGAGTGTTTTGATTATTTTATTTAATCCTCACAACCAGTTTTGAGAGCGATACTATAATTATTCTCATTTTATAAATAGGGAAACTGAAGTTCATAGAAGCTAGTAATTTTCTCATTAATCACAACTAGAGGTGCTGGAGTAAAGATCTGAAGTCAGGTCCTCACTCTTGAGTGTATGCTCATTGTTGAGTCACGTTGTTTCAAGAAAAGAGTATGTTTCCAGGCTTGCCCTTGAGTCTAGTCTCCCTTTTCAGCTCCTCAACCAGCCTCACGCACTTACGTTTCTTAACACAGAATTAAAAGATGGATACATTCTTGTATAAGTTCATAGAACAAAATGTGGAAACCTCCTGTCTGGGAAACCCTCAATTCTTAGATCTCTACATGGAGCAGTGTTATGTCTGGTATGCACTTTTTTTACCTTCTCTTTGCATGCTCATTTAAAAAAATTATAATGGGATTATAAGTTTTGTTCTGCAACTTGTCTCTTTTCCTTAATAGTATACCCAAGAGAGATTTCAAACAGCATATATAAATCCATCTATTTCTTTCTAATGACTTTGTAGACATCCAGTGTAGGAATGTATAACAATTTATTTAACCTGTCTCTTACTTTCAGGACACTTAAGTTGTTTCCAATTGTGCAATTACAGTCAGTGTTACAGTGAACATATGTGTGCATCTATCTTTGTAGATATGTGTGAACTTTTCTCCAGGTTCTATTTCTAGAAATCAAATTCTAGGGCAGAGGATATGCACATGGTAAATTTTGATAATTAGTGAAAAATTACCTTTCAAAAATTTTGTACTGATCCACACTACCACAAAATGTGTATGTTATTGAGTGTGCTTGTTTTTGTCCATATTCACAGTCCTGGGTGCAAAGAAAATCATCCCAAGCACCTCTGGATTTTTCTGGGCTGCCAAATAATCAAAGAAGTACCAGAAAGATGGTAAGAGAAAAAAATCAAATAGAAGTTTCATAATAATTTTGATGCCTCCTATATGCATGGGAGAGAATCAGTAAGACTAACACAGGACTTTAAAGGCCAACAGGAACTAGGAAGGTGCTGGGGGTGGGGGGTGGGGGGTGGGGGTTAGTGGGGTTAGTGATTAGAGGAATTTCATGTAGGGAGTTTACCTGGAAAAGGAAGGTAAGCAGTTTTATGCAGATTTAAATTCTGCTTTCTCTACAGAAAGAGATTAGGAGATTAGGTCTTCAGGGACAGGGCTTTACAGAGAGAAACTTAGAACTTCTACCCATCTTCCCATGGAGTAAACCTTTTGTCAAAGGATGTATTATGGGGTAGCAGGTTTTTGCTCTGCCATCTCACAAATAAAGACTATTATTACTCTTTAAATTTTTCTGTTTTTTTTTTTTTTAATGTTGAAAGATTTTTTTATTTATAGAACTGGGCTACAGGCCAGAGGTACAGAGGTGGTGAGAGGATTTACAGAGTCAGAGTGGGCAAAACAGGAAGATTGACGAAGTACACCACTGAGGGGAGAAGTGGCCGAGACAGGAGAGGTCTGCAGTGCCATGTGGATCACCTCTGGGCCTGGGACTCTAACTCACACTGAGGCCGCTTTCGCCAGCTTGCAGTACTGTGTCCTAACCCTTTATGCCACCAGAGAGGGCCCTTTTCATCAGTTTTTTGATGAGAAATTAGTCTTTATGTTACAGGGCAGAGAGAGGGAGCAACACTGAACCCCAAACATACTTTAAATAGGTTCTGCCATGCACCACATTAAGACAACACATATAAAACTTTAATGAAAAGGAACTTTAATACAATGAGTATAAAATACATAAGAAAAAGAATATGATTACAAATATACAAAGAATATGATTTTTGAATCAAACACCTGAAATAACCCATTCTCTTGTGGGCAAAAGCCCACCCAAAAGGGATTGGTCCAAGGCAAGGCCGGAAAGCCCCCACAAACCTAGAGCACCTTCTGGGAGGGACCCATAGAAAAGGGTCAGGAATGGCCAGACAAATCTGGGAGGAAAAGAGCACAATCAAAATCAATATAAACACTGGCATAGTCAACCTCCCCACAGGTCTCTCACCCACATCTCTTTCAACCAGTCCAGGGCCAAGAAACAAGCTCGATGTCTTCATCACAAGCTCTTTGCTCCACGTGGCTTTCTCAGGTCTCCTGGCTCTCCATCCTGCTTCCTTCTTCTTCAGATTCCTTCTCTTCTCTCCTTTTCTCTGCTCAGCTCCTGGGTGGGGCAAGGAACCTGGAACTTCCCCTTTTCCTAGGGACCAGTCTGTTAACACTTACTCTGTTTATAATGGACATTCTCATATTGAGGTAAGAGTGTTGTCATATTTTTATTGATCATTTGTTTATGTTTTAGTAAAGTGACTTCACAACTACTTTGATCACATTTTCGGTTGGGTTATCTAATAGATATTTGTCTTGTCATTGCAACATCCTAGTACTCCTGCCTGATTGGCTGCTTACTGTTACTTAGTCATTGAAGCTTGAGGAAAGAATGCAAAAACAAAAGAAAAGGAATGGGTCCCCATGGCCTCTCTGGTTGTGCAAGTGACTGTATCCTCACCAGGCTTGCTGTGGTGGGATGATGATCTGATTGCTGCTTTCCTTCCCTTTGCTTCTGTACAAGTCTCAAACTTTCTTCTGATATAACTGATGACATTTTGCAATTTTTTTCTTAAGTTAACTAGAGATTTCTACAGATTACAATAAAAAAAAATCTCCAAAAGTTATAGTAATGAACAAGATGCTGAACTCTGTAAAAGATCTTTAGAGATAAGGTGGATCTGGAATTGGTTATGTAACCAAAATAGGGCTAAAGGCAATGAAATCTTACTGCTATTCAAACATTTGAATTTGGCAGTGACTGGCAAGAGATGCTGAATCAATTATTATTATGTAAAATTGTTTAAATTATTGCTGTGGTGACCTGACAACCTAGAATGAGGATAAGAAAACTGGAAATCCATTCTGTTATTGTCATAAACATGTGAAAGAAACTGAGAAAATCAAGGTCCTAAGAAGGATAGTTGTTCTAAGGCCCTGGGCAGCTTAAAGAAAAGGATTAAATAACAAGTTCAAATCTCTCAGTTTTTGACTCAAGGCATTGGCCTAAAACTGGAAAACTTACTAAAATTGGGTTAAAAGATTCTTTTATCTCTTAAAAACTCAGGCTTCTAATAGTTCAGTATCATGAGCTGCCAAAATTAAACTATCAGTTGAATTCATATCTTCCTTTGGTCTTTTATGTGAAAGTTCATTAATTAAACAAGGAAAAGAGAGTCGGAGAACTGGAACAGGGTTATACTAGAGATTTCAGAAGACAAGCTCCCTTTAATATTTACTTGTTTTCCAGATTAAACAGTCATTCTGCTGTGGTCAAATGAGGAGATTATCACATTTTTTACCTGAAAAAAAAAGTACCTTGTAAAAGGACACAAACACTCATCATATTCCTGTCTTATGCACATAATCAGATTTTATGTGTCAGAATGTGACCTGGGCCCCAATTACAAACTCAAACTTGGGAAGTAGAAGAATTAGACCATGCTTTTCCCCCAAATTCACTGTTGTATAATTATTCACACTGTTATGTGAATTGTATTTTTGTTGGAAAGACATCAGAGAGAGTATATCTGTTTATTGAATGTGTATGTGTTTGCTTTTGCTAAAGAAACTGTGCCAATCTGACATTTTCATCAGGAGTATATGTGAGTTTTTTCTATTCTACATCTTTACCAACACTTGGTGTTATTAGTCTTTCTGATTTTCTCCTTGTTGGTAGTTATATAGTGACCTCAGTGTTCCTTGAGTTTGCATTTTCCTGATCACTGATGAGGTTGAGCACTCTTTTATATGTTTATTACCATTGAGGTATTCTCTTGTAAAATATCTCACAGGGACACATGGTCCAAATTTATTATCTTTTTATTGTGCTTTTAAAATAGTGATCTTTTGGAATTATTTACATAATCTGGATATGAATTTTTTGTTATTATGTGTGTGTACCTCAAATATCTTCTTACATTTTGTAAAGTGCTTCTTTTCTCACTTAATGGTGTATGCTGATGAATGTTATTTAATTTTGTGTATGGCATTATTTTTGTACAAATATTTAGCATTTTTTGGTACACAAAAATAATGATTTTTTTTATGGTTTGTAAATTTTGTATCTTTACTGCCTCAAGATTTAATAGTTTTCTTTCATCTTTTCGTTCCTAAGTAGTAATGAAGTCTCCCTATTCCTTTCACACTGATAATGCCCTTCTTCCAGTAAAAATTCTTACATACCCATGTGTCTTTTTAAAGAATCGATAGTCTAATACACTGAACTATTTGCCTACTTCTATGCAATACTATCTAAATTATTATAGACACTAAGTAGATTTTGTTATCTTGTTGGGCAAGTACTACCACATTGTTCTTAACATTCCTACTTTTATAATAATTTCAAAACAGCTTTTCAAGTTCCATAAGTTTTACTCTTAGTTTTTGATTGGAATTTCATTAAATATATACATTGATTTAAGGAAAGAATTTTAACATATTGGGCCACATTCTTTGAGAGCTAGGTATGCTTCTCCAATAAAATAGTATTCTTTTACCTAAAGGGGGAGACACTATACCTCCAAAACACAAACAACATGTAAACCAAAGTCACCTCAATAATTGAAAAAAATTCTCCTTTGTCCTTTAGTAAGGATTATAAATGTCTCATTTCTCTGATGTTTTATGCTACAGTCCTTTGTTGCTATACCTAGCTGCTAACAATAATAGTTTCATGCCTTTCAATTTTCTTAAGTCTATTTAACCACTCTGTAGGGATTATTTCTATATCTTGCCCTTGTGCCTGGCCATCTCTATTACCTCTCTTATCAATACTAATAACTTACAGCTGATCTTTTTTGATTTATTATGTATTGTTTGAATCTAGTTTAGCATTAGCCAGTTCTGATCATAAGTGTGATGCATGAATATTTGATCTAAGCTATTGTAGAAGAAAACTAGTTATAAATTAAAAGCAACTATTGCTCCCTCAGCTGCTGATTTGTCAAAGAGCAGGGCTATGCTGGTAGTAGATGCTTAACACAAATTTCCTGAATTCTTGGAAATGGCATACCTGAAAACCTCATTCACCATCTGCAGCCCACATTGAGAACTACTAGATACAAAAGGTCACCAGAAGAAGACAAACTTGAATCTCATATTATTATCTTTGCCCTGGAAAATATTTTTTTGTATTAATTATTGTTGCTTTTTCTTTCTAAATTATCACAAATTACTTGTGTTTCCCTTAACTCTCTAAACTCCCACTTATTCAATCAGTATCCATATATTTTGAACTGTGTCAGGCACTGATAATATACAATTGAATAAATCTCCATCATATTCTGCAAGGACCTTATGTCTAGTTAGGAAATCCCCTAAGTACTGAAAGATTGTGACTCAGCTCCTGAATGTGAATTGTGAATAAGCAGCAGGATTGTACCTGTGACGACAAATTTAAGTCAGGGCTTCTGTTTTTGATACAATGTCATTGAGAGCTTGAAATATATCCAAAAAAATATTTGGCATTCCTCATTGTGTCTTGTGAATACAGGTTGGATAGCAAAATTTCAAAGTGAAAGGGATTGATTATTAGAGATCACCTAGTTCATTCCTTAGGTGAAGAAAGCCTAGGTTGGCATATGAATAAGCTGTGTGAGTGCTGTGGTGTGATATTACATTCCTCCAGACTCCTCACCTGGGACATCTGTCATTATAATAATAGAACTTACTCTGCCTCAAATGATGTTCAAATAATGATATATGTTTTTTCAGATCAGTGGTTTTTTGGCCTCAATATTAAGACATCATAAAATGCTCTTGTTGGGCACATACACAGAGTAGATTGTTAATGTAATAAAATCAAAAGTTAAAGCTTTAATCTTTGGTAAATAAAACCTGGCCTGTACCTGATGTATACTCCAATATTCCAACTCAGATGTAGCTGAGTGACATGGATCATGTGAAGGTTAAAATCTCTGACTTTTTGGCCCACAAGCACTCCGCTTTCAATCCTGTTATTCCATTTATAGATTCTGTGACTTTGAGCAATTCCATATCCTCCCTGAGCCTCTGTCTTTCTTTACTGGTAAACTGGTCCAGTAGTGCCTATATGACGTTAGGATTATTAAGATTAAAAGAGATAATATATGTGTAAAGGGATTAGGACAGCATCTGGAATAGAGTAAATTTTACTTGTTATTGAATAATTAGATTGTCATTGATTGTAGTGTCCCATTTTCCATATAAATTTCCTCTGCCTTTAGATGTTTTTGTATCCCTGCACTTCTCAAATGTAGTGCACCTAGTGGTTTGTTTTAGCACATCACAATATGATGTGACTAAAGTAGTTTTCCTTCTCACTGGTTATTACTTCATGGTCTTGAAATATGATGTTAAATCTTCATAGAGCTGAAGTATAAAAAGACAATCATGAGAGCTTCTAGGCATACTCAAACAACTCAAAAACTCGTAACTATTTCAATGCAGAAGCCTAATACTTTTCCATAACTATCAGTAGTTTAACTATTCAGTCAAATTGTTATTGAAACATGAGCAGTAAGTGGTCCTGTTTTTCCTTAAAATCCCTAACTTTAAGGAGTTTAAAGTGTAATTAAGATCAAGTCATAAATGTGCTGAAAGACAACATGTTAAGGGCTCTTTGGAAGTATGGTAAGGTGAATTTTCTAACAGGGAAAACAAGTGTATAAGAGAAGGGCGAACTCTTTGACTGGAAAAGCCTGAAATGGGAAAAACTCAGGGACCAGTGAGGATAAATGTTGCGTCTTGTCGTGTAAGGAGGATTTGGAGTAGGATGGAGGGACAGCAGTGGCGGGACTGGTTAGGCTTAAGGAACAATTAGTTGACCCGTTGGTACAGAAGACAGAATTCAAGAAAATTTAGGTCAAAACCAGATTATAATGAATTTTAAAGTACTTAAGTATGCAAGGTTAAAGAATATGAACTTTGTTCTTTTGATAGTTGGGAGTCAGTGAAGTTTTCAAGGAGCAGGATAACATCAGCAAAATGGCATTTTGAGAAGATTGATTTGTTGGTCTATTATAGCCTGGAATTAGCAGAAGAACTAAAGATAAGCAGAGCATTTAATAGGTACAATTCTAAGGTGGTGAAGAACTGAGTGTTGGAAATTAAAAGGTTGGGGTGGCAAGTGGCATCATCATGCCAGTTTGATCAAAGAAGATCAGCTACATGTTATTAGTATAATAAGAGAGGTAATACCAAAATCACCAGCAGGGAATGAGCTTGATTAAATTTCTTCATATATCTTTGTGGCAATATATTCAAGCGGGATCAAGACTGAAATGTAGAATTGGACATAGTCACTAAGATGTTCAGATTCAGTAGGTGGAAGGGAGAAAAAGATGAGTGAGATGAAGTTCTGGAAGCTTGGAAGTGGAAGAAAAGAGGATGTGTGAAGAGAGCCAGAAGGAGGAGTGACCTGGTCAAGGGTTACTTTTCTTTTTTCTTCCCTCCCCCAAATAATAAATGAAGGTTTGTGAAAGTTCGAAGTGAGAGTTGATGAGGAGAAAGGGAAGCAGTTTAAAAGTGAAATGTTGTAGACACAGGGTCTTAATGTGAACTGTAAGGTCAAGAGAAGGGTGAGGTGGGACCTGTGATATCATGGCTGTGTTCTTTTCAATGTCCTGGATAACATCCGGTCAGATTTTGCATGGCATCTAAAGGCATCTTGCTCAGGATAACTAAGTCTGGATGAAGCAGAAAGAATTCTGTACAATTTTTCCTAACTTCCCCTTGGGTAAGATTGTCCAAACCAAACAATGCTGCACAGTAGTGCCACTGTGCCTCTGACAAAACCAGTAATAGCCCAAATCTGGATCTTCCGTGGTGTGGTGCTTAGAGGTGAGACATGTTGACAAAAAAAATTTTAGGTTCTGTTGACAAAAAAATTTTAAATGAATTTTTGGACATAAAATTAGGAAAATGAACTTGTCAACTGCTGAAGTATTGTGAGAGTGCTAGGGTTTGGGCTTGTATATAGCATTTGATGTCACAATGAATTTATCATTGTCAAAGTATGACTTCCTGTTTTTGACCCCACACCAAAAAGGCGAATTTGTGGGGGGGAAAAAAAAACTTCTTGGAAGTCAAATGGTTCATCTAAAACAGCATTTTAATGATTTAAGTAAAAATGAATCAGAAACATGTGGATTTAATTTCCCTTAAAATTCACATGGGTTTGAGACTTAAAGGAAAATGGTACTTGGCACAATGTGTTTAGGATTTGGTTAAACTCAAAACATTTGAAAAACCCTTTGGAATACTGGATGACTTCGAAAGACATCTGGGCTTGCCCATCCATGTGGGCATGGTTACAAAACCCTTGTCCTTCGTGTCACTATTCAAACATTCTATCAACATGCTTCAGTTTTCAAAAAGCTAATTAGGATGAAATCAGCAAATTTTATTGATTGCCTACTATGTGCAACCAATAAAGTAGAGAGCCACAGTTTTTCTCACTTTACAGCCGGGTAGTCTTTACCAACGTGTGGCCAAGGGTCAAGGGAAATCCCTACACAGACAGTCAGAATAGGACCGCTAGCCTGGTCCTGGGGGAATTACAATTCATTTGCATCACTCATTCCTATTCCTATCCTCTGCTATTGCAGAATTCCATTCAACTTCAGGAGCATGAAAAAGAGAAAAGTTATGTTATATGGTAGTGAGCTGCAACCAAGCATTGCTTTGGGTTTTTAAATGATGACTTTAAAAGGTCATTTTGGTGTGTGTTGAAAAGGCAGTACATGCTTAAAATATTACACTGGGGACGTTAATTAAAATATGTAAAGAAGACCATGAAAATGAGGCAAGCCAGTGGTTGGCAAACTAAACTCTGTGCAGTTGCAACCCCAACTAACCCACATGGCAAGCCCAATTGTTAGCAGCTCAGTGGCAAGGGGATTTGTAATGAAACCCACAGAGGTTCTGCCTGAAATGTACTCGTATCATTTATCGCCAATTATATTAGTCCCAAAGCTGAGTGACACCCAGGGAGATAATTGAATTTCTTAGATTTCTCTCCTTATACTCACTGCCATGATCAGAAAACACATTTTAAATGTTCATCTCTCTTAGGGCAAGACCATGCCATCTGTGTAATTGGATCAGTCTCTGGGGATAACTGGCTTTTCCAGTGCATTTTATAAAAAGCTTTATGGTAAGTTGGCCTCCGTTTTTTGGATAAGTTTTTCAGGACACTAAAAGGATGCAACCTGAAATAATTTCTCTCCATTTTTACCCAAAGAAGTTTATAAAACATAGTCACATTAAAAACACTGCAAGGAAGTTGCATCATAAGGTCAAAGCTATGTGAAAGAAATAATATTTAGAAAAAAGACAGTGTTAGTTTGAATAAATAGTAAAACGCACCTTAGAAATAATTTCCCTCATGCATCCTCACCTACCCCTTCCCCACAAATCCTAAAGGATGGTGGTTAAACAGATCCTGGGAGAAGCTATCAAACATAGTGCCCCCAGGTAACTCTGATCAACTTCGATCACCAGCCCACAGGTTATAAAAAGACAACTGAGAGTTTCTATCTCCTTCCAAATACAAGTCTATGTAGCTCTTTTAATCTTTCAGATTTGGGCTCCCCGTGGCCATCTGATGTTCTTGGCAAACTTAGGAGGAAATCAACTGTAGATATAATATCCATCACTCTAATTCAGCAAATTTGAGATCCTGAGATTTGAGACTATAGGAGGAAGCCAAGCAGTATGTCTTTCATTAAAGGAGGCAGAGAGGTTAATGGAGACTCCTGCATTACTCAGAGCCAGGTTTCTTAGGAGTCCTTAACTAAAGCGATATTATTCGCATCTGCTCTGCTGAAGAGAAATGAAAAGATCCCTCCAAACTTGGGTAAATAGATGGGTGCTTAGAATATAAGCTTTTCCTTGCTGTTGCTAAAATCCTTAAGGACTCTCTCTGCTTGTTCTGCTGCTGCTGCTACAGAATTGCTCAGGGAGGCTCCAGTGGGCTTTTCTTCAAGAAGGACCAACGCAATAGCTGAGGAAAATATTACAAGCAACATGGCTTCGTACCAGTCATGGGAAGCATTTAATTTCTCCAACTAATTCTATAATGATGCTAGTTGTTCATGGCACCTATTATGCCCATGAAAGACATTTTTTTTTTTAAAGATGGACTAAATAAAGGATGTATATATCTATATGTATGAATCAAAACCTCCTTTCCCCCTCCTCTCTTATTTCCACATAAATTAATTCTACAATTTAATAAACTAACAGGTGGTTCCACTTCAGGCTGAGCAGATGTTAGACGAATGAATGGAGACCCCTCTTGTGTTGAATAGATCCCTTAGCTCTTTCTTTCTTTATCTCCTCACTTCTCCCTTTTCTCCCCCTGCCCCTGTTTCTGCCAGATTTATGAGCAGCTACAGTATGAGCTGTTTTGTTTGAGCAATATGAATATTGATGACTGACACGTGCTGATTTTAGATGTATTAGTGACATTCATAATCCTGAATATGGAGACATTTTTCACTGGATAATGAGGGACCAGATTGCCATTCCAGGAAATTCCCTCCTCTTGGTGCTTCTAAGTAGATCATTTCTGTAACTTTACAGATGGGACTCCAAATTGGAAGCTTATTCCAGAAGAAGTTAAAGGAAAATATAAAATTAGATTCACAAAATTCAGAAATTCCCTACTTTGCTCAGAGGTTTGATGTATTGCTTTAGTGACATCTATGACTCCTAGCTTCCTTCTCCTTGCTGAGAAATAACACTCATTTTAAAAGGAAAGCTCTCTATACCTTGTCCCTCCTTATGTCTAACTTAGAAATGATTCTGTGTTATTTTTCAGCTTCACTTGACTTTGTAAACAATGAGACAGAATTGAGAGATGTTGCTTCCCCGGGAACCTCTTATAATTGTTCACCCAAGGAAATGTCTTTTGACAATATTCAAAATAGTTATCTTTA
Source organism: Condylura cristata (assembly GCF_000260355.1). Classification (NCBI taxonomy): domain Eukaryota; kingdom Metazoa; phylum Chordata; class Mammalia; order Eulipotyphla; family Talpidae; genus Condylura; species Condylura cristata. The sequence goes on from NW_004567115.1 coordinate 30,338,107, forward strand.
GGTGAAAATGAGTTTTTATTTTTTATGTTAAACTCATATGTGTGTGTGTGTGTGTTTCTAACATAATTTCAGATTGTATTTAATAAGAAATTTTCTGGGTCCTACTCCTGACTCCTTATAAAAATATATCTGGAAGCTTTTGGCATATCCTGGCTCTTCAAAAGCTTTGATGGAAATAATTTTCCTTCTTTGACAGCAGCCGGTATAGTCAACATGATGCTGATGAGAGAAAAGAGTCACCCTCAGGGTTGGGACCAGACTGTTATCATTCACCCCCCTTTCATTCTTTTCTCAAGGGTATGCTTCAACAAGAAAAGGAAGCAAAAATTAAATAAGAAGCAAAACTTAGCATTTGTGGTCTCTTTTATCATTGGGATACTTATCTTAATCCTGTTAGGTTTTCCTCAGAAAAACACCTAAGTGTAAATTCCAATTTCATCACTGATTATAAGTAGGTTAGCTTGAGTGATACCGGGTTATCTCCACCTATATGCGAGTGTCTTTCTCTGTGTGATGAATTGTTCAGACCAGTGGGGGTGTAGCAGGTTTGGAGAGAGCAGGGTCAGCATGTGAGCTGGATGGGTGGAAGCAGTGCCCAGAGTTACCTGCTGTGAGGACCCACAGCTAACCCACCCACTCTCGTCCCATTCTGCCTGGCGGGCACCATTGATTCCAGCCTGCAGATGCTTTTCAGCCCTGCCCTGGTTTCTGTTTTTTTCTGACCTTAGCTCCTTCAGTGTACCTGGTGTTGATTTGACAGTGTGATCATCCTTTCTCATACTCCTAAATTTTGTCCTGAGTTCTTAACACTAGGCTTGGGCCTGATTCCAACTCTGCCAAACTCCTAACAAGCAGCATTGAGGAGCTGTGGTCTGGCCCCAATGTCTCCTGTATTCAGATGATGCTGAAATCAAGTATCACTTAGGAAACCATCAATACTTGTAATGCTCTCAACTTTGTGATAGGAATTTTATACATGACAGAGGGAGTTTTGATGCTGTCACTGGCCTCGTGAGGTGAGAGTATAAACGCTGAGGTTTGGTCCCAGGGCTTGAATTCTGGTCATACCTACAGCATGACCAGTGACATAAACTCTGGGTGTTTCATTTTTTTTAACTTGTAAAAGGAAGATAACAGTGGTACCCATTATATAGAGATTTTGTGATTATGAAATGTTTTGAAACAAAGAATATGCTTATCATTATAGTTCATGGCAAAGAGAAAAGCTTAATAAATATTAACTGTTATTATTACTATTAATGCATTAATGTTCTTCTGAATGCCATAAAATATCATTCCTTATGTGTTAGTTCCTTTGTGTAGTTTTGTTTTCAGTTAGTCAATTGGTTAAATAAATTGTATATTCTACTTTCTTTTGAATAGCTATGTACAGTTACTTTCTTTTTTGTTTGCTATGAAAAATGAAGACATGGAGATATCTGGATGATATTGTTACTTTACTTTCTTTTTACTTCCTGTAAGTTTCTCCCTTCAAACAAGAGTAGGATTTATTCTAGTGAAAAAAGAATTAGAAAATAGTAGCACAAACCAGAACAAAGCTGGCTTATTAACTAAACTACAGCAAAAAATGTGATTATCTGGTTGGCTAGAATTAGGCAAGATCCAAGATTTCCATCTCATAGTATTTGGCATCTTGCTTCTTCTTGCTTGTCTTCTCCTGACATTTCGACTTCTAAAGAATCTGGATGGGATCCAATCTCAACTAGACATTATGAAAAATGGTGAGTTATAGAACTCTGTAGAGACAACCCATCCTATAAGTACTTATTTAAGCATTTACTCTGTCCTGCTTATTGTGTTACTGTGGAATTTCAGTTGTGAACAGTTCAGGTTAGTTTCCTTTTGTGGTTTTCATTCCAATGGAGAGCGGAAACAATGAAGGCCATCAGCGTGAGCTCTGAAGGCTAGGCCCTCTGCTACAGGGTGCTGGACGATGTGATGTAAAGAAGGCAGTTGAGTGAAGACCTGGTTGCTGAGGGATCCAGTTCTGAAGTCAGAATGAGTATGGTCTGTTGGAGGAAATGAGTGAAACTGGTCTAAAGAGAGGAGGGACATGCTATGTAAGAGCTCAGGTTTTCAGTGCAATAAGAAATCACTGGAGGATTTAAGCAGGGGAATCATATCCAATTTTTACTTCTTACCAGGCTTACTTAACTGGGGGGAGAAGGCTGGCAGCGGTGCAGGGGTGTAAATGAAGAGATCAGAAAGGACTCTCTGGTGATGTGTAGGGGTGGGGCACAGGAACCGGGACTGGAGCGATGGTAGGGAAGAGTGAGACGGAAGGGTTCAAGACACATGTTTGAGATAAGACTTGGCAATGGATTTGAATTTGGGATATGAGAAGAAAAGGACCCAGAAATGATTCAGAAATGTTTGACTAGTGTGGGCAGCTAATATACTGTTTCCTTCTCAGAGGCGAAATTAAGGAAGAACAAGTTCGGGAGCAAAATCAAATGCTTTGTTTTGATCCAGTTAGTTTGGGAATGCTGTGAGCTAAATATATCAATGACCAAAGACAATATATTTGTTAAATATATTTGCATTAGAAGGGGGAGACTTAGGGGATAAGAGTATATAGATTATCAAATAACTTAAATTTTAAAAAGCACCATTTTGGGCAGAAGAGCTAAAACGACACTTCTCCAAAGAGGAAATGCAGATGGTCAACAAGCATATGAAAAAATGTTCAACATCACTTGTAACAAGGGAGATGCAAATTAAAACCACAATGAAATATCATCTCATACCAATGAAACTGGCACATCTTAAAACAACTAGCAACAACAAATGTTGGTAAGATGTAAAGAAAAAGGAACTCTCCTGCATTGCTGGTGGGAATGCAAACTAGTACAACTACTATGGAAAATGGTTTGGAAATTTCTCAAACTGCTAAAAATTGATCCATATGATCCAGCAATCCCACTCCTAGGTATCTACCCAAAAGACACAAAAACACTAATTCAAAAGGACGCCTGCACCCTTATGTTTTTTGCTGCTTTATTTACAATAGAAAAGACATGGAATCAACCCAAATGCCCAAAAGTAGATGACTGACTTACAGAAATGTAAATATACATGATGGAATATTACTCAGCCATCAAAAGATAAACACATGCCTTTTGTAGCAACCTGGATGGAGCTGGAAACGATCATGCTTAGTAAAATAAGCCAGAAAGAAAAGGAAAAATATCAGAGATGGTTTCACTCATAGCAGGAGTATAAAGGACCAGGGAAGAAAATAATAATAATGAATAACTATATACCAACACATTTTACAGGGGTGAAGTAAGGAATGGGATAAAAAATGGAGGGGGTGGTAAGTACACTGGACTATGGTGTTGGCACATGGGTGAAATGGTAATGGGAAGCCCATGGGGATTACAACTGACATGGAAAAAGGCACAAAATGATGTAAAAGTAAACTATTATATTATTTTTTAAAAAAGCACTGTTTTAAGATGTAACAAAGACTTGTCAAATCATGTCACAAAAAATCTTTTCTTGATATTTTTTGGTAAATAAAGGAATTTTTTAAGTCAAATGATCATTTTACTGTCAGTAACTTGTTAAAGGCAGTCAATTTTCTATTAGATGTGTAGCCCTTGATCCCTACTATTTAATCCTGCCCACTTCCACATACCATTGTTCTTCAGTCTTTTGTAGGCATCAGATTTTATTAGCAATGTTAATCCTGAATATTTTTTCCTTATTTAGAATTGACATAGATGCTTTATGATTAGATACAAATAGCTACTTGACAGTGGCAGGATGAAGCTCCTGATTACAGGTGAACATGCTGCCATAATTCTGTCCTAAAAGACCCTATTATGGTCTTTCGTGTCATTGTTATCACTGGGTACCCTTTTTAGTACAAAGAAAAGAAAAGAAATTTACTTATTTTAAAAATTGAGATATCACCAATTGAGATATCTGTTGGATATCACCACCATAGTGCGCACACCAATCAATCACCCACAGTCCCCCAACACAACCCACAGTGCTTCCTTCTCTTTGTCTTACCCCTCCCTCTACCCCTCCCCCCTCTGGATAATTGAGTTCTATAGTTAGCTTTCAAGGGTTATTTTTTAAGCTTGTCTTTATCTGACCCTTATTTTGGTTTTAAGCAATAAGCTCAGGGAGATTTGAAACCCAGCTCATATGCCACATTGACCTATGAATTGACTTGGCAGTCATCATTTCATCTATGCTTACCTACCTTTGATTTTCTTATGTAAGTTTTGTAAATATACACTTGAAGACTATTTTTTTGCATTAACTTTAGACACTAACAACTACTTTTGGTTATTAAAACATACAGAAATGAGTTTCTATCATTTAGAACATAATGAAATACTAAAGTTCCCTTATTCTCATATTTAGCTAAGGATTAAATTACAAGCTTAATTTACTGATTAAAAAAAAATCCCATCTCGTAGACTGCAATGCATGCAATGATATGTGTTGTTTATATAAATAGCATGGAGGTTAATTCAGACCATTTCATGGAAATGGTTTATGTATTGTAATCATGAGTCAATACACAGTTCTCTCTAAATTTAAAACAATGTAAATTAGCCAAGCCAATTTAATTCTTGCCAAGAAAGAATATTCCTTAAAGCCATGGCTTAAAGTTTATTAGGTTAAATGCAACTATATTCTGTAACTAATAAGTAAGAGGATTTATTGAATTTTGAAACCCACTGATTGTAAGTTATGTTTTTAAAGTTATTTAAACAAGTTAAATATGTTTATAATATTTTCATTTCCTATGTGACATCTAACTAATGAGAAAAAAAATAAGACTAGGAGAGAATGGAGTTGGTTTAATCTTTTTCATGACCAAAGCCAAGTTTAAATCCTGTCCAAATGCCACTTCTCAATCACAGCTTTAAAGGATTAAACATGATTATAGTGGTATTTCTCCACTTTTCTGATATACAAGTTCGTGTCAAAGCTATCTTGAGACATGCCATTGAGTTTCACCTTTGAGGTGAGAAAGTAGTTGCTGAGTGTGTATTTATTTCAAGGCAGGAGATACATTGGCTTAATATAAATTGGGTGGTGTTTATAGCTAATGTGTTCAACTCTCTTTCTGCCAAATTCATGTGAATATGCTGGACTACAAGAAGATAACTTGTATCAGTGTTTTCTTTTCTAGGCTACATTTTTGCATATTTAAATAGACTTTTCTGTAAGAAAGTTCTGCTTACTAGGTCTGGTTTTTGCTTATTTCATTTGGGAGAAAGTCTAATTTAGTTTCATGATTTACAAACAGATTTGACCAAGCATATCATACACAGTAATTTCTTTCTTACATTTTTGTGAAATGTGGACTCGAGAAAGAAAATACTTGGTTTAGGATTTTCTTTTCTGTTTTGCACAGCAGAGTTTAATTTGAATATGGTTTCTCTACTATTGTTTTTTCTTATCCTCCATTTCCTTGGTCATGTCCTGTGAAGAAAATCATGTCTTTCCAGTTTTAACTTTATTTCTAAGCTTCCCATGCCATACCCATATTTCCTGACTATCTCCTCATGTGTGCTTCTGTTTACCTAGTAGGTATTTGGCATTTGAATCTACCAAATTGGGCTGTATTCTAAACTTGCTTCCCATCCCAATGCCACCATTTGGGATTGGCTAACTTTTCTCTTTGCTTTGTGTTTCATTTTCTAGCCTCCTAAAGGATTGGACAGATACCTCCCTGGACTGCTTTGGGAGGAAAAGTTTTCCCGGCACTCTGGTGAGTCCTGCTCTCCTCTGGACAGAACAGATTGCATTTCCATCCTGTTGTTAAGTGCCCATGGGCTGCAGCGTTCGTTTGAAGAAGAGAGTGTTACTGGAAGAGTTGCGACAGCCAGCCTCAGTTGGTATTTAAAAGACTTTGGAGAAGTTAACTGCTGGGAAGATTTTTCTTCTGAATTTTTTGAGCCCTGTTCTGGTGATAAACCTGCCACCTGATAAGTATTAACTAGTAACTGTACATTTTCAAGATAACGCCATAGTAAAAAGGAGGTCATTATATGACACTAAGGAAATGCATTTGACTTGGGATTTTAGATAGGATGCTGATTAGAAAACAGACTTTAGGGGAGCTAGAGGGGACTGATTCCACAATAGCCTGTTCCTACTGGAAAATATTCCTGTTTTTGCATGAGAGATACTTGGAGTCCTAAATAAATGCATATGCCAGCCTCTCCTGAATTTATTAAATAACTGCTGATTAAACATTTACTATATGTCATGAACTGTATTATGTAGGGGTTACAATGACAAATAAGTCATAGCTTCTATCTGCAAGGATTTCCACGCAAGAAGGGAAAGACATGTAAACAAAACAGAATAATAAAAATGGTTAGATACTAGGTTGGAAGTATTCATGGGATGCGAGAGTGAAATGAAGAGGGTTCAGATTTATCTGGGGTAAGAGGGGAACCAGGAAAGGTTTTGGAGGCAGCAGACTTGAGCTGAGCTCTGAGAAGTGCATCCTCTGAGCACTCATGGGAATAATATTTGCGAAGGGCTTCACCAAGGTCAGTGGCTCAAGGTTGCTGATGTCTAGAGTGGTTCTTAGGAGAATTTGGTGGGAGGTGAAGTTACAGACACAGGCAGGAGCAAGATCGCAGAGGACTTTGTAATCGTGATAAGTATTGGTACTTTATCTAGCAGGCATTGCAGTTTTATTATTATTATTACTATTATTATTATGCAACTAAATAATACACTTTTCTTGGTTTGGAGTGAAGAGTGGTAAATTCTTGGCAAGGGAGTGGCATTGTAATATTTGCCCTTTTTTTGTCTTAGCAGTGAGCACACTAAAGGCTGGGTTTGAAGGGAGCCAGCTTGACACTTAGGAAACAAGCTAGAAGACCAATGTACCAGCCTAGGAGACAGCCCACAATAGCTGGGACTTAGGCACAGTGTGGACAGGAGTGAGGGAAATGGCTTAGAGAAGTATCACAGAGCAGCAGACACAGTATTGACGACCCACTGATGGCAGAAAGGAGAGGACTGAAAGTTCCAGATTTATGGTCTGAGGACACCATTTATGAAGACGAAGACAAGGGAACAGACTCGGCCCTATTAAAAGTCTGGGATACACTCAGATCAAGTGTATTAATGATTCATGATAGGAAGTAAAAGTGAATTCTGTGTTCTTCAGAAAAGCTTAGTAACTTGATAATTCAAGCCTAAGCTATTTTTCTGTGTTCTTCCTCTACTTTGATGTAATTAAAAATGGTAATTAAAAATGGGAGGTACAGGTAATTAAAAATGGGAGTGCCTTTATCTTGAATTTTAGGTGGAGTTGCTCAGTTCTCTGTACATGAATGTGTGGCGTATCAGCTTTACAGTGCTGCTGTCTGCACTCACAGTGACTTTTTGTAGCAACTTCAGGCAGCTGTTGAAACCCCAATGACGTGTACAAATATAAGTTGGAGGATTTATGAGGGGGTGAGAAAGTATGGCTGGGCCACAATGCAGTTTTTAAAACATCTCGATTGAATAAATAAATACAACTGAATTATTATGTAATTGTTAATATATTATATGTGCATGTGTCTCTTTAAGCTTTAAAAAATACATGAAAGGATGTGAATTGTCCCCTAGGATCCCAACAATAGAAAGCAATAGTAATTAAGCAAAAAATAAATAAATTGACATGGATGCATTGGAGCTAATATAAATCCTGTGCAATTGGCATAAAGGAATTTGTTATTTTCAAAACAGAACTAAATCTCTTCTCCATTATAGATTTAATTTAAGTAACATGATAAATAGTGGTAAATTGAACTTTATTATGTATTCATGAAATGCAGTTTAATACAATTGTTATTTCTGGCATTTGTGGTTTAAAGATATTCCCTTATGAGTAGATGTTATTTTTAATGTGCAAATTCAGAAATAATGACCTCCAGTTCCACGGTGAACTGGGGCTGATGCATACACATGGACAATAATGGAAAAATTGCCTCTGAATTCCTGGTTTTAAGAAAATTTCTAGTGCAATCTCTGATCTCTTAAAAACTGACAGTAAATAAATTATTTTAAGATTACAACTGTATTGTGAGCAAAGAAGGAAGTGATAAAGTAAATATTTCCAAAGGTTTTTTTATTTTTTTATTTTTAAAGAAGAGTAGTATTTGATAAGGACATACCTGCAAGAGAGAAACTCAGCAAGAACATGTTATTGAAAAATCTGCGCACAATTTAAAAAAGAGATTAAAAAATTCACATAAAATGATGCCTTACTGGCAAGTTCAGAAAATAAAATTGGAAATCCAAAAGGAATGGATAAAGAGATAACATACACCAAGTAATTTCCACAAGCCTCTCTTTCAGAGCATTATGTAGGAAACTCTTCAAAAGAAAGAAACAGCACTTACTTGTCCTAACTTTATATTTAGCTTAATTCTTGCCAGCTCTGGGAAGTGAGGTTGGAGCGATAAACCAGTTAGAACAGTGAATTGGACAAGATTTGACTTCAGGACTCTAAGTTCAGACCCAATGGTGCAATTCCCTGCAATGCTTCCTCGTAGGGAGAAAAATGACTTTTCCCCTAAAGCTTAGTTCTGTTGATGGTTTAAGTCTATCTCTTTAAAAAATCATCTAATGGAAGGCTTGGCTAGTTAGGCATGACTTTCATCTGATCATTCAATGAATTTATAAAGATGAAGTCAAGCATGTGGATAGACTGAAATCGATAGCAGTTCAGGAACATGTAGTGGGTGGATGGAAGCATGGAGATGGCTTGGGCTTATCCACTTGTGACAAATGTTTGTGGAATGTGAGGCCTATTTCGGGCACCAGGGACTTGCTTTTTCAGCATAGTTGTGGTCATCTCTGGAGGCACTCACATGTCTGAAGGCAGTGCTTAAGTCCTGCTCTCCTTTGGAGGGTCACAAAGGAGGTTTCTTTAGATCTGAGTTGGTACAGGCGGGTAAGGGACCACTGGGTGGTCTGGCAGTTGGGAAAGCTGGTCAAGAGAAGGAAAATTTCAGCTGTTGGAAAAAATCAGTGTTATCATTCCCAATGTCTTGAACAGCTACCCTACATTCTGTAACTAGAGTATGGCTTCTTCTATTATGGGATAATTCATCACTGGGCCTCAGGTCTATGGCCACAATTTGGGTACCCCAGAATTCTGGACGGTGACAGTTATTTACCTAATTTTATACACACACACACACACACACACATATAAATACAAATTATATATATAATATATTAGCAAAAATGTATAGCAAGGTTGTATATAGCCTTTATTTAATTTGACATAAATATTCATGCAGTTTGATTACTAGGTACTGCCACAGAATCTACTCAGGATATAAAATACAATATGTGCACTTTGTTAACTCCCTAAAACTTGAAAAATTCTCTGTATCTAAGGGTTTCAGATAAAGGAAAGGATTGTGGAATTGTAACCACAAATGAGTCTTAATTTTCCTTTTTCTGCATGCAAATACCAACTAATAATGTCCTTAAGGATAATTTGTTTGGGGAAGTTAAACAGTCTTTCTAAAATTTGATTTGAACTATTAATTTGCTTAGTAAAATCGTATATTGCACATAGGCAAATTCAACTCTGTTGTGGTAAAATTATCACAAGATATAAATTAGTTACATCTGAATTAATGAGGTTTTATTATAAACACAAAACAGCATTACTTCCAATGCCTGATTTTCATTAGTACAATAAAGGCCAAATAAAGATGAAGAAAAAAATAAAAAAGAAATCGCCTATGCTGTGTAGCCTGCAAGCATTTGAGGCATTGCTGAATTGTTTAATTTGTAAGTGGCTGAAAAGATATTTATATGGTCTGTGCCTGTTTGATCTAGACTAAAACTGCCCCTAAATCCTCTTAGTTCCAGGGCATGAGCGTTGTGCCTGGACTCCCATTGTCTCGTTGTTAAGGTAGGAAGCTATCAGTTTGCACAATAAAACAAAAGGGACAATGATGAGTTATTTTTAAACGAGATAAACCTGTGGGATGTCTGGGCTCAGAGGTTGTTGCGGAGTACAGCAGAGGTACTGCTCTGGCAGAGGATGGGGTTGGCGTTGGGGTGAGGATGGGGTTGGCGTGGGGGTCCTGGAACTAAGGGTGCACAGGCCAGGCTCTCCAGGTAGAGGGCTGCGCTGGGCCTGAGCACTGAAATCCACCTGCTTTAAAGCCAGTTGCTTGCAAAGATGAACTGTGTATTTAGTTCCTTCCAAGCAAGAGATTTCTTGCCTTGTAAGCACAAATACACACATAAATGATAGAATCCTTTATTAGAAGAAAATGGCTGTTATCACGGAGCTTATCTGTTAACTTCCAGAGCTGTGACTGCTTTAAAATCTTGGCCAGCTCACCTTTTTCTTTTCTCTTGCTGCTCTGGACTCTTTCTTTTTGGTTTCTCTTTCAAGGGGATGTTGTCACTATTCTCAGAGCCCCTGTTCAGACAGAACAGCAGGCAGGGGTTTCCGACTCCTCGCGGGAAGGAGTTGAAGAGGGTGTTGATGTAAGCAGATTGGCTGTTAAGATCAAATACGCTGGAGCAGAAGCCCCCTACCAACCACCCACCAAACACGGAGGGGCTCTGCAGGATGGCAGCAGCCCAGCTCACCCACGAAGATGCTGTTAGAGCTGGAATAACTTCTGTGGCCGGCTGTCTTCAGTTCTGCGGGAATTCGTAGCCTGGCGACGCGGCGCTCACTGGGCACCGTGTTTGACCAGGTAGCTGTACCCAAGCCAGAGGACACGTGTGGCTCCACTTGGCTGCAGCGACTGATGTGATGGAATCTTACAAGGTTTTGTCATAGGAGGGATAAGACAACCCCTGCCAACTAAGAGGCTGCGGCCCGGTCACATTCCTTGCTTAGAATCTTCATTATTGGGGATGGAAAGAATATAGGAGGCAGCACAATACATTCCAGACCTCAGAGGGAGGTCATGACATGAAAACTCATTACACTATAGCTAGCATAATAGCAATTTTGCCAGAAAATGTAAAATATTCATTGGGGGGTATTAAAGACAGAGCATGGATTGGCTTGAAAGCAGACGCAGAAGGTGCTGGAAGTGCTTGGCTAGCACCCAGGCAGCCTTCAATTCTCTTCCCACACTGCTGTTGCTTATCATTTGGAAAAAATAAGACAGGCTAACCTTTTTTAATGTCTTATTTACAGAAATCAGCGAATTCCCAGTTGCCTCCAGGTTAAAGTCTTGGCACACACGCCTTTACGATGGTGATTCCAGCCTCCATCTCTGCCTGAGCTCCTACTACTTTCTCCCTGCCTGTCTTGGATGTATTTGTACATGAACCTACCAAGGTGGCCACTTGTCAGGCCCTGTTGGCATGCTTCAGACACATGCCCTGCTTCTTACTCCCATTTCTTCTGCTTGGCAGGGTCTACTTCACCATTCAAGGCCTTGGGTAAATGCTGCCTCTTTTGTGAAGTCTTTTCTTTCGTTCGTTCCTTCAACAGGTCATGATTCAGGGGTGTCAGTTAATGGTGCTGGGCCCTAGGGGAAGGCAATGATGAACAAGCTGGGCCAGTCTTATCCTTCAGGAGCTCAATCTTATTAGTTATCTTGCCAGTCAGGGATGAAGTCTGGAGGAAATTACTGTCAAGATGGAGCTGAAGGCTCAGTAGCCCTTAGCATGTGACGATGCCACACATAGCAATGGCTGATATGAATGAATTCTGAATACCACTGATTGTCAGTGGTGGTCCAGAGGTTCTGCGTGCATTGCACAGAGCCCCTGTACTGTACTGCAAAAATCTCTTGCTGCCGCCACTTTCAGTTCCAGTCTGTGAGCACCTTAGTAGTAAGACCCAGAGGCTTAACTTCTTCTGTACTCTCAGAATCTCATTCAGTGCCTGCTGTAGAAGAAAACAGCTTAGCTGAGTTAGTAGGAAACTAACAAGTGCAAGATTAAAACCTCAACTGTCATGTCTCATCATCAGCTGGGTCACATTGGTGGCCATTTCATGTATATTAAATGGCAATCCATTTATTTCCATCAATTTATCAGTTAGGAATTTGGAAGTTTTCCTAGTTTGGAGGTGTGGGAAGCATAGATTGTTGCATCATTACAGCCTTGTTTCTTTTGTCTGGCATTAGTAGAACCTCTGATAACTACTGCAGGTCCTGAAGTCGTCTTTAGTCCTCCTGGTGGCCCACCAGAAGGTCCTGCATCAAGTGTAGTCAGATGAATAGCAATCATTAGTCAGCTCAGGAAGGACCCATGAAACTTCCATGTTGCAAGTTGGGGATGCTCACAGGTCATGGGTGCCCTAGATGGACAGAATTGGGGACGGGACCAGCCATCTAGTAGACATCTCTGTAATTTGTAATTTAGTGGTGCTTTTAAGGTAAACTGGCTTAAAGCAAATGAGCAAATAAGTGATGCTGGGATGGAAAGTGTACCTGACCCAATATCTGGAGATCTGGGCCCAGAATAGCTGGATTCTGTGACTCATTTGTACATGTGATGGATAGTTTAATCGACTATGTTACACGCTGAAGGAATTACCTGCTGACTAATGCATAGTTTGTTGTGTAAAGACCCCAAAGTTCATAACACTCAATGGTTCATTTTATTTCCTTCGGAAATCATACCTCCAGGGAACTTGGGTTTCCATTGAAAGATCCTGTCTGCTTAGGATACAAACCTCTAAACCTGGTCTTAGCAAACAATGGCCCATGGGCTAAATTTGGAACACTCCTGTATTGGCTTTTAATTATTGGTCCTAAAAACCTCTATTTACTGTCTGTGTCTACAGAGGAAAATTGACCAACCTTTGCCCTTTACTGCTTGTTACAGAAACACAGGGGTTGATAATAAGAGCACACAAATTAAATCTGTTACAGGCATACCTGCAGCATACCTCTGATTGTGGATCAGCATTTGTGAGACAGAGCTGCAGCTGTTGTGCTTTTGCCTTGAGAAGATGGAGTATGTTGAGGTGCAGTAAGTCTTTCCAGGTAACTGTGACTTGCAAAGTAGTGGTCAGAGGGCAGGCCTGGGAGGCAGGAGACCAGCCGTCATCTCCCAGCTCTACTTGGCCATGGGGGCAAGTTCTTCCCCGTCTCTGGCCCGGGACTGCCCAGGTTTGACATCCTGCCCTCTTCTTTGGACAGCAGAGACTCTTCACGCCCACCGTAAGTGTTGTTTCACTTCCTTGAACACTCCCTTATTCCTTCCTTCTGTGTCCCCAACCCTTCTCATGCCCTTGTTCACAAGATAAAAATTTTTTGGGTGTCCTCATAGGATAGACTTGATTAAATTTGAAGGAAAAGATCATATCAGAGCACTATACCGTTTTTTAGGGGTTTTCATCAATTCTCAGAGCGGCTTCTGGGCTAAGGCTCCTCCTCTCCTTCAAGTTCATACATTATGGATGAGGTACAGCTGTGACCAATAAAGACCCTTATTGCAGAGTGAAAACAGGTCCCTTGGTGTGTCCCAAAGGCTGGACAGGACAGAGTGGACCACTGACCCCTTCTGGCACATCTCTGAGGGACCTTCCCAAAACACACCCCCTTTTTTTTGTTCTTGCTTTACTTTGTCTCTCATTCTGTTACTCCTAACTCTACCCCCTGCAAATCTTAATGCCATACATTTAAGAGTAGCATGAGAAAATATGAAATAATATCAATGTTTATGCCTGCAGGAAGCATTGAGATATACATCTAGCAGCAAAATCTATTCTGAATTCTAAATTTTTCAAATCACTGTGTTTGCGGAAGGGCTAGCATGCCAAAGGGGACACATTGCATGACTTTGGGGGTGGTGGTTTGGTGGGCAAGGAAGTCGTGTAGAGTAGTTGGTCCGAAATTCTCTATGGTTTGAGTTGATTTGATCATCTGAGAGAAAATTAAGAGGAAACATGCCTTTTACTCCATAAATATTTATAGCATTCCTAGAATAAGAGACTACGGGGAATAGTACAGTCTTGACTCCAAGACCTTGAGGCTAAGGAAGGGCTGGGAAAGAAGACAGTGTGGGTGCCTATGCCCAGTTTGCTCACAGGAACAAGTGAAGGGCTGGCACTACAGGCAAGAGGGGATTGTTTTGGTGAAGGGAGATGTGGATTTCATGGAGAAGGTGGCTTCTGAGCTGAACCTGGGGAGGTGCGGGGGGTGGAGGATGTCCATGTGATGGCAAAGGGGGTCAGGGAAGAAGGGCAGGAGCAAAGGTACAATAACAGGTGGGAAAACGCAGTGTTTGGGGCTGATTGACTCTGTTGCCTGAGGTGAGGCGCACCCTATTTAGTTGGGGGAGCTGTCTGAAGCACATTTGACCTCACCCATCTGGCCTTTTAGCTCCAGAGTTGCACTTTCTTTCTGATCATCAGGAATAAAGGCCCAGAGGCCGGATGATTGCCCCCGACACTTCATTTCAGAATAAAGGGCTGCAATCGTTCAAGGAGTTGTCTCAGAAGTGATAGATTTTCCATCCCTATTTGAATAGTGCTGGTATCTCATTTCTGGATACAAAATGATCATGCATATCCAACAATCTCCTTTGCCACATTCTCATCCCAGAAGAAAAAAAAATACACCCACACCCCTTCATCCATCTAGAAATACCTATGTGATTGGTATTCCTCTGGTGCAGGGCTATCACCTGTCTGATTGCCACTTCGCTTGAGATAACCCAGAAATTTCTTTTACGCTCAGTAAGCAAAGACCTGATCAATTTAATCTGGCCAACATCAACCTGAAAAACATATGCAGCTTTATAGGAAAAACACATGTGTACGAAACTGCCTGCTCCTTCACCTTCTTCATCATTCACAGCTCTCTTCCTGTAGGTGAGTCAGAGACTTTACATGCCTCAGAAGTCAGGTCAAATATGTTATTCTACCCAGGGAAATTACTGCTCATCCAGAAAAAGGGCCTGTTTAGACTGAATCAGGGAAAGGAAAACACCAAGGTCATTTATTTGCTAGCTGTGAGCCCATTGGGCAGAATGAACTTGAAGCTTTAAAATTCTGTGTGGATTCTTTTGTCAAGTTTCAAATTTACAAGATTATATTCTACACTGATCTTTTATTACTGTTACAATATTCTGGAATGTTTGGAACTGAAATAGCATAGGCCTACTTAGTGCTCCAGAGCAGAGTATCGGTGCCATCGAACTGTAGTTGTGCTGTCTTAGCTCAGACTGCCATAGGAAAATAGGAGGCTTAAACAGCAGAGGCAACAGAGAGCGACGCGCCAGCTGATTTGGTTTCTGGTGGCGCTCTCTTGCTGGCTTGTAAATGGCAGACTTATTCTGTCCCCACATGGCCTTTCTTCTGTGCATATGACGGGGTGGGGGTCTCTTCATATTCTTATAAGGTCACTAATCCCATCATGAGCGCCCCACTCTCATTACCCATTCTAACCCTAATTATCTCCCAAAGGCCCAGCTCCAAATACCAGCACATTGGGGGACAGAGCTTCAACATCTGAGATCTGAGAGGGGACGAAGAGCTTTCAGTCCAGAGGCTTTTTCACAGGTACTATGGGGAGGAACAAGGCTTGGACTAGTTTACCGTGTCCTGTCATGGATGGACACTGGAGGTCATGAGTTGGAAAAATTTGGAAAGCATGTGAAAACACAAAATCACAGTGCTGTGTTGACACTTTTGCAAAATGATGAGAATAATGATTAAAATCATAAAGAAATGCTATAAAGTGAATACAGGTTATGTTAAACTCCAAAGTTTTGAACTGTGCAAGATGTGGATCTCACTTTGATGTGTTCCATCTAATAGAAAGAACTGAGGTTCTGAGAAGTTAACACATTTTTTCAAGGTCCGCTTAACATTAAATCCCGTGTTCTTCTTTCTATGCCATTTAATCTAAGAGGAAAAATCATGTTCACTCTGAAGCTTACTTGTGAAATTTCTGTGGTAGACTTAAAAATCAAGTTGAGTATTGGGGGTTCTAGGTCAGCAAAACCACCCAGAATCCCCCTCCTCATAACAAAGAAAGAAAAAATTAAAGACTAGGGAAGACTTTGGAAGTGGAATAAGTATTGTTGGAAAAGTTTTTATTTATGTATTTATTTTATTTACTTTGCATAGAAGAGCTGGGGTGTAGGTCAGCAGTTGGGGGGAGTCAGGGTGAGTGAGAGGATTCACCAGAGACAGAGTGGGGAGCAAAACAGGCAGATTGACTGAAATCCATGCTGGGGGGTGCAGCGGGCAAGACAGGAGAGGTCTGCTGTGCCATGTGGGTCAGCTCCCTGGCTGGGCATCAATGGGCAGTCATGGTGGTAGTGCTGAGACTTAACCCCTAGGCTACCAGGGAGACTCTGTTGGGAAAGTTTTGCTAGAGAATTCAGACTGAAGTAGTGTAGGGATGATCCAGCAGAAGAAATGAAGCACCAAAAGAGCCATGTTTGAAGCACCCAACTGCCACGTGCAGTTGGGTGGGTGGACACTGCCCTGTGCTGCGGGCTGCCACCCAACACTTGTACTGCATATGGGGCATACCCTGGAGTTGTGCAACCCCAGCCCTGGGGCAGGCTCAGCATCCTGGCAGCATCCTGAACTCTAGTGTCGTCTTGGCGACAGCAGATTTAAGCCCAGCCACTCATATCTCTTCCAGTTTTGGTGTTTCTGTTATAAAATGATGCACAGTTTGAATTTTTAAACTTGTACTAGGCAGTGGTTTTGGTGGAAGTAGGGAAAAAATGTGTAGCTATTATTTTTTGTGGGTCTATAGCATAATAAACAGAAGACTAGATACTGCTTTTGAATTTTTCCTGTCTGTTTAAAATTCATCTTATATGTTCTGTTACCTCTTTTTAAGCATTATCCTTCTAAATTTACCAAGTAAGATTTTTTTTTATAATTTTTTT